>NW_028089379.1:0-1299 GCF_014824575.4 Sturnira hondurensis
AATTAGAACATAAACTAATGAGGCAGAGAATAGGAAAATAATAGAGAAAAAATCAACAAAACCAAAAGCTGATTCTTTGAAAAACATAACCAAACCAATAAAGTTTCAGCTAGACTGATGAAGAAAAAAGTGGAGGAGTCAAAATCTTAGAATTAGATCCCGAACAGAAGATGGCAGCGGAGTAGGACAAAGGATTTCGCTTCTCTCCATGCACTGGTGCACTGGAGAAGGACCGGGCTGATCTGGGGAGGAGCACAGCAGATGCCCAACGGGGACCCAGCATATAAGAAGGCAGGACCCCAGAAAGTATAGCGGACACTGAATGACCAGAGGTTGAGGAGAGGAGATGACCGCAGATCAACAAGGTATGAGAGAACAGCGCAGAGGCTGCAGGTCCTCCGCCAGGCAGCGCCAGGGCCCTGGCAGGGCCGCCTTGATCCCTGAGAGCCGAGGGAGGGAAACAACAACAACCCTGGAAGAGAACTAGTCACCGGCACCCTCTCTAACCAGCAGGGTGCAGATTGGAAAACACCAGGAGAGATTGGTTTGCCTGTAGTGGCAGAGAGAGGAGTGGGCATTGGGAACCAAACTGGAGAGCTCTGATAACCCATGGAGTCAGGCTATGGTTGCCAGTTTGGGGAACTGAGTGGCCCCGACATTCCCAGTAGCCTGAGCCGATGCTCCCACAGTCTCAGGGAGCTACGGGATACTGGCAGTGCCCCTGGAAGAGCACCAGTCACCAGCTCCCTCCCTACTCAGCCGGTCACAGACTGAGAAGCACCGGGAGTCCAGTTGTGGTTACTGGCTTGGAGGTCTAGGAGTCCCCATGCATTCCCGGTAGCGCGCATTCCCAGTGGTGTGCATTCCTGATAGTGGGGGACTCCAGCCAGTGCTCACACAGCCTCGGGGAGCTTCGGGCTACTGGCAGGGCCCCTGAAAGAGCGCCAGTGGGGAACTGAGAGCCTGGGACTTGAGCCTGAGCTCCCACAGTCTTGGGGAGCTGCAGGCTGCTGGCAGGGCCCCTGGAAGAGCACCAGTCACCAGCTCCATCCCTACTCAGCTGGGCTCGGACTGAGAATCACCGGGAGTCAGGCTGTGGCTGCCGGCTTGGAAGAATTGTGAGTTGCCCAGTGTGTGCAGCCACAGCACTGGGAAAGGTCCAAGCCCAACGAAAACCTGGAGACCAGGAAAACCTGCGAGACCAGGAAAACCTGGCTGGGAGTGCATGCCCTCACACCAGGCCAGAGTTGGGAAGCCTGGGGAAAAACCTGCTCTCAGTGGGGCATGGGAGAGCGGCAC
>NW_028089380.1:0-519 GCF_014824575.4 Sturnira hondurensis
TTTTAGAAATCCAGTAACTATCACAACAATAAATTGTCTAGGGCCAGATAGTTAAAAAACACTTCATGAGACTTATGTGTTTAGCATATAATTCAAAAATATAGAAAGATAACTTCTGCTTTTCAGAGAATAATCTGCTTTGGGTTGGGGGCGGTGAGGAGAGGGTAGAGAGCTGCCCGTCTCAGGCGCCAATGGGCATCGAGGAATGAAGAGAGCATGTGTGTGTGGCTCTAACCTAGTTTCCCTGCATGGCAACAATTAGCTTGAGATCCTGCAGCCATCATCTTTTTTCTTTCAATAAAATTAAAGAGGAAGCTGGATCTCAGGACACTGACAACTCAACTTGCCAAGACCTCACGGTCGTGGACTTGATGTTGATGCTTACAAAGAGCTGAGATTTTACTGTGGTGGTGCATGAATGGGAAGTCACAAAAGTATACATCACATCAAAGGCACATTGCTTTTCGATGCAGAGAGTTTCACCTTCTTCACATTTCCACCCGCTCAATCCTATTTAAT
>NW_028089381.1:0-718 GCF_014824575.4 Sturnira hondurensis
TCTTTAACCTTTGGCATTTTAATTATTATGTATCTTAGTGTAGGTCTCTTTGTATCCATCTTGTTTGGGATTCTCTGCACTTTCTGACTTGCATGTCTATTTTCTTCACCAAATTCGGAAAAATTTCTTTCATTATTTTCTCAAATAGATCTCCCATTGCTTGCTCTTTCTCTTCTCTTTCTGGCACTCCTGTGATGTGAATGTTGGATGTCTTGATGTTGTCCAAGAGGCAGCTTATACTATCCTTATTTTTTGGATTCTTTTTCCTTCTTGGTGTGTGGTGGTTGTTTACTTCCTTATGTTACAAACCATTGATTTGATCATTGGCTTCATCCACTCTACTGTTGTTCTTCAGTAAGTTTTTATTTATTTCAATTATGCATACTTCATTTCTGACTGGATCTTTTTATGCTGTTGAGGTTCTCACTAAGTTCTTTGAGCATCCTTAAACCAGTGTTTTGAACTGTGCATCTGAGAGATTGCCTATCTCCATTTTGCTTAGTTCTTTTTCCAGAGTTTTGATCTGTTTTTTCATTTGGGCCATGTTTCTCTGTTTCTTCATTTTGGCAGCCTCCTTGTATTTGTTTCTGTGCATTAGTTAGAGATATTTTGGCTCCATGATTTGGTAGTGTGGCCTAATGTAGCAGGTGTCCTGTAGGGCCCAGCGGTACAGCCTCCCCTATCAACCATGCTAGGTACTCAGAATGTGCCCTTCAGT
>NW_028089382.1:0-792 GCF_014824575.4 Sturnira hondurensis
AGTGTTGACCTGAGACATTTGATACCTTCAGAATAGCTCATCCCTCCCCATTCGTATTGCTCCCCAAACAGTGGCGTAAACCAGTCTAATCCAAATAGGGTTGTTGAGATGACTGAGTTAAGAATTTCAGACACCTTAAAAATATGTCTGCTTTATACTTAGCATGCAATAAATGTCGGTGCCATCATTTAAAGTATCTTCATGGTTACTGCTGTCTAGACTAAGAGCAGAATCTTTTAGGATCATCCACTTTGCTTACTCTTTTTTTTTTAACAGTCTTTTTTTTAAAATTATTTATTTATTTTTATAGAGGAAGGGAGGGAGAGAAGGAGAGAAATATCAATGTATGGTTGCCTCTCATGAGTCCCCTGCTGGGAACTGGCCTGCAACCCAGGCATGTGCCCTGACTGGGAATCGAACTGCAAACATGTGGTTCACAGGCCCGTGCTCAATCCACTGAGCTACACCAGGCAGGACCCACTTTGCTTACTCTTAATTCTAGTTTCTCCAAGCAATCTTTCTTTGCCTGAGTGGATTTGTGAACTAGGGAGAGCCCTCAGGCACGAGTACGACCCACAAGTTGCCAGAGAGGGCTCCTGTCCCAGCAGTTGGGGTCGGGGTTGCCAGTCTCCTAACAGTGGGTTGTTAGCGCTCTTCCCTTCTCTCCTCAGACTGTGGATTAGATGAAAGGAAAATGAAGTGGCTGCTCTTGCAAAGCTGAAGGCTGCACATTGACACGGGGTTCTTCTCCCTTGATCTTCTCTCTGGCAGAAGCAGCCCACTTCTGATTTT
>NW_028089383.1:0-1519 GCF_014824575.4 Sturnira hondurensis
CCAATGCTTGGTTAGTTAGTCAGTGAAGGGTAAGACCTCTCAGAGGGGGGGAAACCTCAGCCAGACACTATCACTTGGGGGGCCCTCAAGGAAGGACTTGGGTAGTTGCAACAAAGAGGGAGTGATGGACCCTTGCCCCTCGGCTATTCTGACAAAGCCCAAGTCCCCATTTCCATCTGGTAAAAGCACTTCCTGGCTCTAATCCACTTAAGCCTAAAAAACTATGATGGGGAAGGTAGTGCAGCCCTTTGGCAGATAGAGTGGGATCCAGGATGATGGGGCATAAGAAAGAATTCACAAAGTCCTCTGAAGCCTGCTTTGCTGAGTGCTTTCATTCATATGATAAGGGCTGAGCAGGAAATGAGTATGTCTCCCAAAGTTTTTGCAACCCCCTTACCTGACAGACACTGATTCAGACTAAGCCCTCAGATTTCTTTGAAATGTTATCTAATGTTTGATCCTTGCCACCTGACATTGATTGATGAGCTTTACCTGTAATAAAAGCCATTGAAGAATAGGTTCTTGGTTTTTCTCCTCTAAGAGAAAAGAGGATCTGCTCCTCCCCAAGCAGATCATGTCTTGGTAGTTTCACTTGCATCCATGGCAGATGGGGTGACTTACTGGCGAAGTTGCCCCCACAAATGGTAACATGCATTATTGTTCACCAACCTTTGCTTGTAGCACTACTTCTCAGTTCCCTATTAGAAATCTAATGTTTTATATATAGTATCTTTTTTACAAAGACAAAGAAATCAGAGGTCCTGAACTCATCCCTAGTCATAGTGAGTGGGTCATATTTTCTCCAAAACTATCACAGTTTTTCTTTTCTTTTTTAAAAACTATATTTTATTGATTATGATATTACAGTTGTCCCATTTCCCCCCTTCACTCCCCTCTACCCTGCAGCCCCCCTCTCACCCACATCCCCCCTTTAGTTCATGTCCATAGATTGTACATATAAGTTCTTTGGATTCTACATTTTCTATACTATTCTTACCCTCCCCCTTTCTCTTTTCTGCCTACCATCTATACTACTTAGTCTCTGTAACTTCCACTCCCCCTCCCACTCCCTTATTGATAACCCTCCATGTGATATCCATTTCTGTGATTCTGTTCCTGCTCTAGTTGTTTGCTTAGTTTGCTTTTGTTTTTGTTTTAGGTGTGGCTGTTAATGATTGTGAGTTTGCTGTCATTTTACTGTTCATAATTTTTATTTTATTTTTATTAGATTAAATCCTTTTAACATTTCATATAATAAGGGCTTGTTGGTGATGAACTGCTTAACTTGACCTTACCTGGGAGGCACTTTATCTGCCCTTCCATTCTAAATGAAAGCTTTTCTGGGTTGAGTAATCTTGGATGTAGGTTCTTGCTTTTCATGACTTGGAATACTTCTTTTCAGCCCCTTCTTGCCTGCAAGGTTTCTTTGGAGAAATCAGCGGATAGTCTAATGGGAACTCTTTTGTGGGTAACTGTCTCCTTTTCTCTTGCTGCTTTTAAGGTTCTCTTATCTTCAATT
>NW_028089384.1:0-518 GCF_014824575.4 Sturnira hondurensis
ACAGAGGTGTATGTTTGGTATATAAAATGTGAATGAGTCCATGCTTTCTGTATAAATGAGTTGATCATTAGTAGCTATTTTATTGCCAATCTGTTACCTTACAATTTCATATCTGTAGAATATATTTGTTTTTAGAAAACAATGTTCATCATTTTTAATTTGACACAAAATTTAAGCCTACTTTTCCACTTATGTTTCCCATTTCCTTACAGATTTTGGCAAAGTACAGTGCAACATCTTTTATTTTGATGTTCTCTTGTCTTCGGATGCAGAGTTTCAGTGAGAATCCTGTATCAGCACCTTAGCTCATCTTTGTCCTCATCTCCCTTTCCTCCCACTGTTCCCTGTATTTTAAAGCATATATATCTTATAGCCAGACTTCTGGAGAAAAAGAGATGTGATACTGGCCTAGACTCACCTTTTCCAGCCTACAAGGCTCATGGTTTTCTGACTTGGTCATCTTGGATTGCTGGCCAAGGGAAGAACTTGGCCCTGCAGTTCTAAGTTTATTTCCTTCT
>NW_028089385.1:0-658 GCF_014824575.4 Sturnira hondurensis
CCTCTATGAGGAAGAACATCAGAAAGAGGATATGAAGAGACAAGCAAACTCTGGTCCTCTGAGCAAAGCACAAGATTGTAGATAGGCAACAAGGTTCTCATGACTAGCCTTAAGGTGCCCCACGTGGAGCCCTAATATCTATGCCCAGAGGGTCAGGGCTCAAGGATTTGCTGGGTCAAGTCATATAAACCTGAGCAATAGGGTGGGGGCTGGTCCTAGCTGGAAGGAGGAGGACGGGGAGCCATCCTGTCCTGACTCGAAAGGGAAGTCCAGAACACTGAGATTGGATGAGGGAAGGAGGGAAGACTCTGCCTGGATTTCCCAAAGATCTCTCCAGCCAGCAGTGTCTGAAATTCACCCTCCCCATGAACTCACTTCCTCCTTTCTCTGCAGTATTCACAATATCCTGAGCTTCTCAGTCACTCAGGCTTGAAGATGGGGCATCATCACAAACTCTTCCTCTCTCCTGTCCTGAAAGTTTTATCTCATGTCCATTCAAACTCTGCATCGCCACTACCGCTCACCTAACTCAGGAGTTCCCTCCTGTTCTCCTCCCACCCCAGTAGCATATGCTCGTGCCAGGTAGAGCATTCAGAAACAGTGTTCCAACAATGCCACAGCTCTCTTCTAATATTGTCACCTACAGAGTAAAATTTAA
>NW_028089386.1:0-783 GCF_014824575.4 Sturnira hondurensis
AAAGAAGCAGAAAACCTGAACAGGCCAATAACAGTAGATGAAATTGAAGAACTAATCAAAAAACTCCCATCGCACATAAGCCCTGGACCAGATGGTTTCACAGGAGAATTCTACAAAGCTTTGAAGGAAGAACTAACCCCAATTCATCACAGACTATTATAAAAAATCCAAAAGGAGGGAAAAATCCCCAACTCTTTTTATGAAGCCAGCATCATCCTAATTCCAAAACCAGATAGAGACACAACAAAGAAAGAAAACTTCGGGCCAATATCGCTGATGAACATAGACGCTAAAATCCTCAACAAAATATTGGCAAATCGCATCCAACAATACATCAAAAAGATCATACACCACGACCAAGTGGGATTCATCCCAGGGATGCAAGGATGGTTCAATATTCATAAATCAGTAAAGGTAATACATCACATAAACAAAAGCAAATACAAAAACCACGTGATCATATCAATAGATGTGGAAAAAGCTTTTGATAAGGTACAACACCCATTTATGATAGAGGTACTCAGCAAAGTGGGAATAGAGGGAGCATTCCTCAATATAATAAAAGCCATATATGAAAGACCTACAGCCAACATCATACTCAATGGACAAAATCTAAACACTTTTCCACTAAGATCGGGAACAAGACAAGGTTGTCCACGTTCACCACTTCTATTCAATATAGTATTGGAAGTTCTAGCCACCGCAATCAGACAAGAGAAAGAAATAAAAAGCATCCAAATCGGAAAGGAGGAAACAAAACTGGCATTGTTTGCAGATGACATG
>NW_028089387.1:0-541 GCF_014824575.4 Sturnira hondurensis
ATCTTATTCCTCAGCTCCCACCACCTCTCCCACCTAAAGCAGGAAGAGAAAAATGGAGAAACACTTGTTAAATTCCCCATACAGAAGCACAGGTTCACTAAAACACTGAGACCTGATTGCAAGATTATATACTGTTTCCTCTCCCCCACACCATACACCACTATACTTGAAGACTATTTACAGGAGTTTCTTTTACCTGGTACATCATATCTACCTATTCAGAAAGAAAATTACAGGGCATACCAAAAAGAAGAAATACAATCTGAAGAGACATCTGAAGTAGACTTCATTAGGATATTAGAACTATTCAGACCCGGAATTTAAAATAACTATGATTAATATGCTAAGTGCTTTAACTGATAAAGTAGACAGCATGCAAGGACAGATGAGCAATATAACCAAAGAGCTAGAAATCACATTAAAGAAGTGCTAGCCTGGCACTACTAAACTTCAGCACTTCTTATAAAGCTACATAATCAAGACAATGTGCTTTTGGTGAAAGGATATCTACATAGATCAGTGGGATAGAACAGAGCTCAAA
>NW_028089388.1:0-932 GCF_014824575.4 Sturnira hondurensis
AGAGATTTATTGCAGGATAAAGATCACTTCAAATCTGATTGAGAAGATGAACTCGGATTTTGATTTCAGGGGACAACTCTCAGAGGCACGCTGCAGAAATGAGCAGCTGGAGAGACACTGTCGGGGATCAGAAAGAAGCTGAGTCAGGCCGCCACCCCCACAGCTGCTGTCCTGGGATCCACATGGTCCCTGGCCAGGTTGGGACCCGGGGCTGTTCCATCTGTGTGCAGGCCAGGCCAGTAACCCTGCTCACTGTTGTGTTGGGGAGGGGGACATGCTGCCCTCTCCTAAGGACACTGTGGCTCTGAGTGGCACAGCTCAGGTGGTCCAGCATCATCCCCTCAAAGGAAAAGTTGGTTCCCGGTTGGATTCCCAGTCAGGGCACCTGCCTGAATTGCCGACCAAGTCCCTGCTGGGCCAGGCACCTGAGAGAGGCAACCAATTGATGTTTCTCTCTTCTTTTTTCGCCCACCCTTCACCTCTCTCTAAAGGTAAATGAGTCACATTGTTTTCAAAAAGGGACAGTCTGGCAGAAGTCAGCATATTTGGGTTTCCACACTTCCTGTGGCACAACACAGCTCAGGGGTGCAAATTCTGGAGTAAGTCCCTCTCAGCTCTCCCCTGGTGGCTCAGTTCATCGGAGTGTCGTCCTGTACACCAAAGGTTGCGGGTTCGATTCTAATCAGGGCAGGGCAGGGCATGCACCTAAGTTTGGGGTCCAATCCAGGCTGGGGCATGTACCAAGCCAACCGACCGACCGACTTTCCTCTCTTCCTCACTCTCTCTCAAATCAATCCTCCTGTGAGGTAAAAAAGGAAGGAAATTCTGCCACAAGTCCATTAGGGAATGTCTGATGTGGTGCTGGGGACTCAGTGGCCAACTAAGCTCCCACTGAGGACAGCAGCAGGGTGAAGGGTGGCAGAAACTCCTCA
>NW_028089389.1:0-527 GCF_014824575.4 Sturnira hondurensis
TCAATAAAAATGAAAGGATCAAATTTTTCAATGCCAAAGGCATCAACCTGAAAGGGGAAGAACAGTAAGGAAAGCACGGGAAAGGAAAATAAAGCTAGGGGCAAAAATAAGGAGGTAGTTCAGGTCACAAATCAAAATTCTGGGTTTCTTTCAACGAAACAGAGTAACCGCGAGCTAAACTGAACTGAAGAATGAGGAAGCAGGAGCGCACCACAGAGGGAAGGCCAGGGAGGCCAGCAGCACCGACCTAGACGAAGGCTCCCCCAGCCACAGTGACAGTGTTGGCAGAGCAAGAGGTACGGAGACCAACGGGACCACACTGACCGTGGTGGCTGGGGGCTGAAGAGAGTTCAGAGCGGGAAGGAAGTGAGTGAGACTGAGGACGGCACGACCAGCACCCCGGGGTGCCAGAGGCGTCCTGTGTCTTGGCCGTACCAGCTTCACGGCCCTAGTCATGAGATGTCATCATCAGAATGGCTGTGTACGGGGCGTGAGGATGTGGGTTTCTGTTTCTTACAATTGTGTGT
>NW_028089390.1:0-2981 GCF_014824575.4 Sturnira hondurensis
TTGTGTAGTATGGACATTTTGATGATGTTAATTTTTCCAATCCATGAACAAGGTATATGTTTCCATTTGTTTATGTCTTCCTTGATTTCTTTCTTCAGTGTTGTGAAGTTTTCTGTATATAGGTCTTTTACCTCCTTGGTTAGGTTTATTCCCAGATATTTTATTTTTGTTTTTGCTATATTGAATGAGATTTTCCCCTTGATTTCAGCTTCTGCTGTTTCATTGTTAGCATACAAAAAATGCCCTTGATTTCTGAATATTGACTTTGTATCCCACTGTTTTGCCAAATTCACTTATTAGTTCGAGCAGTTTTGGGGTACAGTTTATAGGATTTTTCATGTACACTATCATGTCATCTGCGAACAATGACAGTTTTGTTTTCTCCTTTCTGATTTGGATTCCTTTTATTTCCTTTACTTGTCTGATCGCTGTGGCTAAAACTTCCAACACTATATTGAATAGAAGTGGTGAAAGTGGGCAACCTTGTCTTGTTCCTGATCTTAGTGGAAAGGATTTTAGTTTTTGCCCATTGAGTATGATATTGCCTGTAGGTCTCTCATATACGGCCTTTATTATATTTAGGAATGCTCCCTCTATTCCCACTTTGCTGAGTATTTTTATCGTGAATGGGTGTTGTACCTTATCAAAAGCTTTTTTTGCATCAATTGATATGATTTTTGTTTTTGCTTTTGTTTATGTGATGTATTTACATTTACTGATTTCCAAATATTGAACCATCCTTGCATCCCCGGGATGAATCCCACTTGGTCACGATGTATGAACTTTTAAATGTATTGTTGGATGAGATTTGCCAATATTTTATTGAGGATTTTGCTGTCTATGTTCATCAGCGATATTGGCCTGAAGTTTTCTTTCTTTGTTGTGTCTTTATCTGGTTTTGGAATCAGGACGATGCTGGCTTCCTAAAAAGAGTTTGGGAGTCTTCCATCATTTTGTATTTTTTTGGAATAGTCTGTGAAGAATAGGAGTTAGCTCTTCCTTAAATGTTTTGTAGAATTCTTCTGTGAAACCATCCATTACAGTGCTTTTGTGTGTCAGGAGTTTTTTGACTACTGCTTCAATTTCATTTGCTGTTATTGGTCTGTTCAGCTTTCTGCTTCTTCTTCATTGAGTTTTGGAAGATTATATTTTTCTAGAAATTTGTCCATTTCACCTAGGTTTTCAAATTTCTTGGCATACAGTTCTTCATAGTAATTTCTTACAATCCCTTCTATTTCTGTGGTGTCAGTTGTAATCTCTCTTCTTTCATTTCTGATTGTGTTTATTTGAGTCCTCTCTCTTCTTTTCTTGATGAGCCTACTTAATGGCTTGTTGATTTTATTTATCTTTTCAGAGAACCAGCTCCTGGGTTCATTGATCCTTAGAATTGTGCTTTTCATCTTTATGTCATTTAATTCTGCTCTGATCTTGGTTATTTCCTTCCTTTTGCTTGCTCTGGTCTGTCTTTGTTATTGTTCCTCGAGTTCTTGTAGGCATAGGGTTAGGTTTTTTGTTTGAAATGTTTCTATCTTTTTTAGATAGGCGTGTATTGCTATGAACTTCCCTCTCAAGACTGCCTTCGCTGTGTCCCATAAGTTTTGGGTTGTTGTGAGTTCATTTTCATTTGTTTCCCCAAACTTTTTGATTTCTTTTTTAATCTCATTCTTGACCCACAAGTTGTTTAACAGCATGCCATTCAGTCTCCATGATTTTGGGTGTTTTGTGTTTTTTCCTTTGGGGTTAGTTTCCAATTTCAGTCTCTTGTGGTCAGAGAAAATGCTTGGTATGATTTCAATTTTCATAAATTTGTTAAGGCTTTTTTTGGTGTCCTATCATGTGGTCTATCTTTGAAAATGTTCCATGTGCATTTGAAAAGAATGTGTATTTAGCTTCTTTGGCATAAAAGGCTCTATATATATCAGTTAAGTCCATTTCATCTAGGGTGTTGTTTAATGCCATAATATCTTTGTTGATATTTTGTTTGGAAGATCTGTCCATTTTTGACAGTGAGATGTTAAAATCCCCTACTATAATTGTGTTGCTGTCAATATCTTTCTTGAAGTCCTCTAGGATTTTCTTTATATATTTGGGTGCTCCTATGTTGGGTGCATATATATTTATGATGTTACTGTCTTCTTGGTGGATTCTTCCCTTGAGTATTATGAAGTGACCTTCTGAGTCCCTCTTTATGGCCCTTTTTTTGAAGTCTATTTTGTCTGATATGAGAATTGCTACCCTGGCTTTTTTTTCTTGTTCGTTTGCTTGGAAAATTTGTTTCCAGCCCCTCACTTTTAGTCTGTGCTGGTCTTTTGTCCTCAGGTGAGTCTCTTGTAGGCAGCATATGTGTGGGTCATGCTTTCTTATCCATTCAGCTATTCTTTGTTTTTGGTTGGAGCATTTAATCCATTTATGTATAAGGTTATTATTGATAGGTATTTATTCATTGCCATTTTTGTTCCCGTGTTCCTCCCCGCTTTTCTCTTTTCCTTCCTTTCCTTAAAGCAGTCCTTTTAGTATTTCTTGTAGAGCTGGTTTGGTGGAGGCATATTCTTTTAGACTTCTTTTGTCTTGGAAGCTCTTTATTTAGCCTTCTCTCTTGATTGAGAGCCTTGCTGGGTAAAGTAGCCTTGGTTGTAGGCCTCTGTTTCTCATTACTTGGAATATTTCCTGCCATTCTCTTCTTGCTTGGAGTGTTTCCATTGAGAAGTCAGTAGCTAACCTTATTGGGGCTCCCCTGTATGTTACTTCCTTTTTCTCCCTTGCTGCCTTTAAGATTCTCTCTTTGTCTGGGAATTTTGCCATTTTAATGATGAGGTGTCTTGAAGTGGGCCTCTTTGGGTTCTTCTTGATTGGGACTCTGTGATTCCTGGAGTTGTGTGATTTTTTCTCTCATCAAATTAGGGAAGTTTTCTCCCATTACTTTTTCAAGTAGGTTTTCTATCCCTTGTTCTTCTTCTTCTCCTTCTTGTATTCCTATTATT
>NW_028089391.1:0-850 GCF_014824575.4 Sturnira hondurensis
TAATGGCCCAAAACTTTCATAATCTGGTGAAGAAAAAAGACACACAAGTCCAAGAAACTCAGAGAAGCCCCAACAACTTGGAACCAAAGAGGCCTACACTGAGAAATAATGTCGTTAACAGGAAAATATTATGAACAACTATATGCCAACAAAGAGGACAACTTAGATGAAGTGGATAAATTCCTAGAGACATACAATCTCTATAACTATGTTAGAGCCTCAGTAGACAGATTACACCTAGTGAACTTGAAGCACTGATATAAAAAAAATAAAAACTCTCAACAAACAAAAACCCTGGACTGGATGGCTTCACAGGTGAGTTTTACAAAACATTCTGAGAAGAACTAACTCTTCTCCTCCTCAAACTATCTCATAAAGTTCAAGCCAAGGGAAGGCTCCCACACTCATTTTACAAGGCCAGCATTATCCTCATTCCAAAGCCAGATAAGGGCACTACAAAGAAAGAAAAGTGTAGCCCAATGTCCTTGATGAACACAGACACTGAAAACTCCTTCCTGAGCTTATCCTGATGTCTGACTATAACTTCTAACCATGTGTCTAGAATTGAGAAATGACCCCATTTGGTCCCAATCACCTCAGCCACAGAGACTGTCATGCTTAGGAACTGAGTGTCATAGATTTAAGGTAAAAGTTAAATAACTGAATTGTTGTAGAGGAAAAACCTCACAGGCAAATCCCTCCGAAGACACCCTGTATACAAAGTGGAGATTTTAGGGGAACAATATTGAAGGAAAGTAATGACTAGCCTAGTAACTTACACATGTGATTAAAACACTGGATGTTCTGAAGTAGGGCACTTTCCCTGAGGATGAGTCTGAATATAACATGC
>NW_028089392.1:0-551 GCF_014824575.4 Sturnira hondurensis
CTTCTTTTTAAAGTAGTCTCACTAATATTTCTTGTAATTCCGTTTTGCTGGTGATGAACTCCTTTAGTTCTTTTCTTGTTAAGAAGCTCTTTCTCTCTCCTTCAGTTTCAATGAGTGCTTGCTGCATAGACTAGTCTCAGCTCTAGGTCCTTGCTTTTCATCTCTTTGCATACATCATGGCAATCTCTTCTGGACTGAAATGTTTCTGTTATGAAATCTGCTGAAAGTATAGGTTGTTCCTTTGTACGTAACTGATTGCCTTTCTCTTTTTGCTTTTATGATTCTCTCTTTGTCTGTAACCTTTGACATTGTGATTATGATGTGTCTTGGTGTGGGCTTGTTTGGGCTCATTTTGTTTAGTACTCCTCATTCTTCTGGATGTGCATTTTTTTTCTTCACCATGTTAAGGAAGTTTTCAGTTATGATTTCTTCCAACAGTGTCTCAATTCCTTGTTCTCTTTCTTCTCATTCTGGTACTCCTCTGTTGTGAATACCGTTGTGCTTGATGTTTTTCCAGACATCTCTTAAACTATCCTCTAATTTTTCTTTTC
>NW_028089393.1:0-522 GCF_014824575.4 Sturnira hondurensis
TTGTGACGATATTTTGTGTGTGCATTGCTTGTATATCTATGTATATATATATCTACAACTTACGTTTATTTTTAAAAAGTTAAGCCCTGGCTGGCGTAGCTCAGTGGATTGAGTGCGGGCCTGCGAATCACGCGATCGTGGTTCGATTCCCAGTCAGGGCACATGCCTGGGTTGCAGGCCAGTTCCCAGCAGGGGACTCATGAGAGGCAACCATACATTGATATTTCTCTCCTTCTCTCTTCCTCTTCCTCTCTAAAGAGAAATAAATAAAATTTTTTAAAAATGTGTAAAAAAAAGTTAGATCGTGTACTAATAGATTTAATTCTGTATCTTGTTTATTTAACTCAAAAGTTCATCAAGCGCAGTAAACATTATTAAAAACACAGCTTGATATCCTTCTTATAAATGATATTCCTTTCTATAAATATATCACCATTTACTTGCATATTATTTTAATCCATAAGCAGTTCTCTTTTTGTTATAAATAATGAGAAAATAGTAAACTTTTCTCAAAATTTTTAT
>NW_028089394.1:0-1245 GCF_014824575.4 Sturnira hondurensis
CACAGACTTGCGTGGCGTTTCAGTGCAGAACGGAGATCAGAGAAACGGGGCGGGGGGGGGGGGGGAGCAGCACGCGGTGCGGCTGCCTGCACGTGCAGCCGGGAAAGGTTCTGCTCTGGACGCAGTCCAAATTCATGGTGATTAAGGAAGGAGATGACGAGGCACTGACTTCTGAAGAAAAGCCATGTTCATAAATGGGTTGGTGCTCCAGGTCTTTCCCTCATTCATGTTAACCCAGAGTTTTTAAAAAAATAAAAGCTAGCACTTATTGAGAGTTCCCTTTGGGATAGGCACTTTTTATTCCCATGTCACAGAGGGGGAGGTGCTGCCCAGAGAGGCTGCGCGGTGTGCCCGTGTCCCACAGCTCGGCTAGTGCGCCGGGCTGGAGCGCACCTGGGAAGCCCGGTTCTGGGCAGAGCCCCTTCCACCACACCCGCACCTGTTGCGTACATTGCCATGCAGAGGAAGCAGCTATTATTATTCAAGATAATAGTCAATTAATATTCACTGAGGCAGTGCTGTGATTCGTGGTATGCTGTATATTATTTTAACAATTGAGGGTCTTTCTTTTGGAATTTCGCCTGCTGCGCTTTCTGACTTCTAGAAAAATCCTGTCAGAATTGGGGCAGGTTTTCTAAGGATCGGAGACAGTGAGGAAGGGTCCCCTTTGCTCTCTCGTCTGCCTTTCTCGCGTGGCCCAGTCGCAGAGTCTGTTTCTCAGCCTTCCCTTGCCCCCGGCATCTCCACTTTTCTATACGCAAGTTCTCCCTCTCCTGACAGAGAACAGATACGTGTGTAGCAGGCACTTCGGTGTCACCAGAGGGCACCGCAGCCCCGCCCGGCCCTGCCCTTCACCTTTCTACTCCTCCGCCCCGCCCCCAGGCCCTCCGCCCCGCCCCCAGGCCCTCGGCAGCCTGGCCTTCTACCACCCTCCTTCCTGTTGGGCAAATGCCTTCCCTTGGGACCACTCACTGCTCATGCAGCCCCCAGGGACCTGGAGGAAAGCTACTGCCATGCTCATGCTGGCTGGTACCTTTAGCGCCATAGGCCAGAGTCACCTGTCACTGGGGAAGGGCAGTGGCCCCCAGCTCTGTTTATAAACCACATCTCCATTTCTGGACCCCGGATTGGAAGAGCCTCATCCACTTATACCTCTAAACCAATAGAAATCTTAAGTAATTTTCAAAAATAGCCCTGACTGAAGTGACTCAGTGAATTGAGTGCCAGCCTGTGAACCAAAGGGTC
>NW_028089395.1:0-941 GCF_014824575.4 Sturnira hondurensis
TTACAGTGGCATTTATGAGCCACATATTGGAGCTGATAAAGGCAAATATTAGTGGTTGTAGGCAGATGGTAGACAGGGTTTAGATTTAGCAAGAGAAGTATGGAAGAAGATGAGGGGCAGTGACATGGCTGACAGTGGTGGGTAGGAGAAGAAAATGGCCATGGAATTAGGAGCTAGGAAATAGTCACACTGCCAGCAAAGGGAAGGTGAGGTGCGGGCATAGAAAATGAAGTCACGGAGGAAGGGAAGGGTGAGGTTTGGGGTTTAGATAAAGGGAGAGTGGTCAACATCACCATGAGCTCCGGGATGACAATGCCTGTAGTTGGCTGAAGTGAAGTGGAGATGATCTGTTGAAAAACTGGAGGCTTCTGCCCTGACTGGTGTAGCTCAGTGGATTGAGCGCGGGCTGCGAACCAGACGATCGTGGTTCGATTCCCAGTCAGGGCACATGCCTGGGTTGCAGGCCGGTTGCAGGCCAGTTCCCGGCAGGGGCCAGTTCCCAGCAGGGGATGCACCAAAAGCAGCCATGCATTGATGTTTCTCTTCCTCTCTCCTTCCCTTCCCCTCTAAAGATAAATAAATAAATATTTTTTAAAAAAGAAAAGAAAAGCTGGAGGCTTCTGATGAGAAGGTTTTTCAATACTGTCTCCTTCCTTGCTTAATCTCACACTTCCCTTGTTTTCATCTAAAGTTCTAATCTTCACAGGAGCAGGTTAGGGAGTGTGAACAGGCTGAAGTAAATTTTTGTTTATTTATTTGAGTCTGAGTCAATGAAGCAGGGTTTTTTTTCCTTCTTTTTTGTCACTTCAAGGGCTATTGCTTAGCTCAGTGTAAATTCTCATAAATATTCTTTGGACTTGATGCACAATTCCGTGAATTGACCAAGCTTCATATTTCTATTTGCTTTTAATGAAATTCCTGAGGGTGTGTGGGAGATACAC
>NW_028089396.1:0-669 GCF_014824575.4 Sturnira hondurensis
GTGTATTATTATTTTTTTGCATTACTCTCACTTCTTTTAATTTTAATAATATTTTTTATCCCTCCTATTTCTGTACAAGGTTTCTTAGTCCTGGCTGGATATATTCTACTATATGACAGGTTTCCACTGCTCTTCCCTCTACAGCATATTGCTAATTTCTCATACTTCATGCCACTTGCTTTCCTTTGGCATACCACCCAAGCTCTATAACCGCCATTCAGACAGATCACATAGAGTCTGTCACATGAATGTTGCTCTCATATTATTGTAAATAATAGGTGTTCTATACAATGGTAAATATTTCACAACACATCTCTCCAATTTTAGACCACCAATACAGGTTCCTAAATTCTATTACTGTAGTGATTAACTATTTGCTCACACGCTACACCCAGTTATTAACCTGAACTCTCACCTTACCTCAGAATCTGACCACCCACAACCACACTGCTTTCTAGATACAACTCACAAGCCTCCCCTTCCCAACAAGAGACTTACCTTTGTCCATCCTTTCTGAAAAGTGGCAAGCTGGGTCGAAGAGCATGGTTAACTCTATACATAGCCTAAAAAATGTCTATTTCTTTTCTACCACCTGTGACGGTAAATAACATAAAACACTCTTCTGCTATCATAAACCATTTTGCCTCCCCCTCCAACTGATCACACACG
>NW_028089397.1:0-610 GCF_014824575.4 Sturnira hondurensis
AGGGCTGAGGGGGTCGAATGGGGGTGTGCAGGCGTGGGGCTCGTGCAGACGAGGCTGGGTGGTGAGGGACGTGTGGGCCGGCCGGGGTGAGACCCGTGAAGGGGCGATGCGGACGATAGGTTGTGAGTCCAGGTTGGTCACGTTCTTGGCCAGGGTGCAGGGGGGCTGCTAGCCTGTGTCAGACGGAGAGACATGAGTTTGGATGTGGGGGTGCTTTACTGTGGGGCCCTGGAGGTGCACATTCAGTGGCGATGCCACGTCCAGGGTGTGCCCACTGAGAAGACGCTCAAGGGGTGGATGGCTGATCAGGAGGAGAGACGTCGAGGAAACGGGAGTCCGCTGGGCCCGCGCTGGCCTCTCTGCTCTCCGCTCTGCCCAGACTGGCCCCCAGGGTGGCGGAGAAAGTGCTGCGTCTGGTGTGGTTTGAATCTGAACTTGGCCACTTACCAGCGGGATGACCTTGGGCAAGTTACTTAATTTATCTGAACTTCAGCTTCTCATTTATAAGCTGGGACAGGAACACCCACCCCAACAGGGTTGCCGGTCCCAGGAAATAAAATAAAATACCTCCCTGAATGGAGAGAAAGGGCCCAACAGATTTGAATCCTCA
>NW_028089398.1:0-1926 GCF_014824575.4 Sturnira hondurensis
AAAAGTGTTTTAAGCAGGGGTTGGGTAGATAATGGCATGATGATATTTTTAGTTCAGAAAGATCACTCTGGTCCCAATTCTGAGCATGAATGAAGTAAGAGGCCAGTATTCTGGGAATCCAATTAAGGAAGTTCAGGGCAGATGATGGTGTACTGAAATATGAGTTGCAATAGGAAATTACATGTACCTTCCTATCAAAAGACATTCCCATAATTTATTAGTTTTGAAATCAGTGTATCTCAGCCTCTGATATCAGCATCTTTTATAGAAATCTAACTCTACCATGCAGCCCAGTACTTGCTGAGCTTCTGAAACTGAAAGTCACTTGGGATCCCTTTCAGAGGGAGAAAAGGGTGATGGCAAAAGCAGGGCACTACCTCCTTTTCTTGTTAGACTCTACTCCTGGCTTTGACTTTGTTCCCTCTGAGAACAGTTTTGTTCATAAGTGGAAAGACGGGTTGGCTGTCAGAAACTCTGTGTACCATTCTTTCTTTCTTTCTTTTTTGGAGAATTTTTATAAGAGTTTATTTAGGTCAAACTGATAACAATTGCTAAGAAGCGAGGTCTCAGATGCTCCCTCCATGCACAATTCCTGTGTCTTCCCTCTGGTGAGGGAGTATCATGTTCAAGCCATAAGAAGATAGAGAATACGGGAAACAACAGGTGTTCGGAATTAGGAGTTAGGGAAAATCTGGTCTGTAACCGAGAGTAACTTCAATCTAGTAAATCACAAGTCATCATCCCTGATACGGAACTTAGGCTGGCAAATAGCAAGGCTGCTGTATACAAATCTTTAGACCTAATGCCACTAATATAGATACAGAACTGAGAACATCACTAGCTCAAAAGAAGTGCCTGAGAAAGGCACAAAAGACAAATGAAATCCATATGGGGATCCTCTAAGGGCACCGCATCACTGACTCTGTAACAGTAAAACAAATATATCAAATGGCCACAACAAAGCCAAGATTAACCTGAGGAATGAGAGGAGTGTGAACCTATCAGTTCCTGTCACATGGCTTCAGAGAAAAATGGGAAAACAAACGATGCAGTAACAACACGGACAGCTTCAGACTGAAATGCAACTCTGAGATGCTCCTTTCAGCATTAGGGACCCTCTGAAGATAGACACTGGCTTGTATGCCGGAGCCAAGTCCTGGCAGAGGTCCAGAGGGGCCTGGCGCAGGAGCCACTCAAATCCAGTCTTGGGAATGACCTTCAAGTTCATGCAGAAATAACTTTATGTAGAGAAATGACGATAGTAATACGTATTTTGGGGGGGGGAAGCAACGAGTATCACAGTATGTATACTATAAACCTGTGTGGGTTTGTGTAGAGAAAGGTGCCTGAGAACACACCCAGCCTGTCCATACTGCCTGAGGGCGAGGTGAGGGGCAGGGGGTGCCGCAGGATTAAGAGAAAGGGAACAGATGAGGGGAAAAGAAAGAATCCACCAAATTTTTAAAAAGGGCTGGGATATGGTATAGCACAACAAACAGTAAAAAACAAAACACTGTTCTAGCTCTACTATTACTGTAAATACTGAAATCTTGGTGAAGGATATGGGAACCAACCAGAAGGTACCACAGATACTGGTTAGACGGATGATGGGATGCAGCAAACTTTGCTCTTGGATTTTTGTTGCTATCTGAAGCTCTTTTTCATTAAGCTGCATTAAACAACAAACAAAAATGAGGTAACTCAGTCCTTTCTTCTCACGGCTAAAGATATCTGGGTAGGGCCAAGAGCATCAGAGTGGCCCACCATTGCCTTGCAAACCCCTTTTGCAGTAGGTTTAGACTCAGGTTAACAAGGTCTTGACAAGAAGCAAGGAAGGAAAAAAGCGTGGCATCGTGTACCTTGGCCTTCAAACAAGAGATTCAATGTCGACATGAGTATGAGGAGAGAAATGCCATCCATCTACCT
>NW_028089399.1:0-1661 GCF_014824575.4 Sturnira hondurensis
ACCTGTACTTGAACAAGAATTAAATAAAAATTATATTTAAAAAAAAAGAATATACAGTATGCATGAATCTACACTAATCATTATGGAAGATATAATATTAATTTTTAAGAGTAAATCATTAACTAACTGAATTACATTAATCAAATTTGGGGGGACTCAAAATCTTCCTGAGGGGAGACAGAATGACACCTCAGGACACTGGAAACAATTACAAACATATTAGAAAATACAAAATAGCATAATGTGAAAATGGACATGTTCATTGCACACAATGTATATAAGATCAGGAAGGACAAAGCCAAAGAGGGGTAGGACTGAGTGTGCCAGGTGGGGGTGGGTGGGGCAGAGGAGACTGATGGAGGGAAAATGGAGACAACTGTACTTGAACAACAATAAAAAAAATGTCTTAAAGACTGGTTTAACCAGCTGGGTTTCCTACATGTCCAGTAGTTGGAAATAAATCTTAATATATTTAGACTAAAGAACTGGGGAGGCACTTTCAGATGGGTGAATGGTGGATATAGAAGTACAGAGAACGTGGTGACAAATAGCTGGACGAAAGAAAGAAGACTTAGTTGAGTGTAAAGTAAATGAAATGTCATAGGAAAGGAGTTGGAGGTTGGTATTAGTAAGTATGAAAACTCTAACATTTTTTCTTTTATTTATTTATTTATTTATTTATTTATTGAAAGAGGGGAATGAAGGGAGCAAGAGAGGGAGAGAGACATCAACGTGTGGTTTCCTCTCACATGTACCTGACTGGAAATTGAACCAGCGACCCTCTGGTTTGCAGGCTGGCACTTAATCCACTAAGCTATAATAGCCAGGGCTGTTGAATAGACATTTTCCTACATGAATTGCCTTGGTACTCCCATGAAAACTCAATTTACTGAGAATGTAAGGGTGTGTTTGCTCCATTCTGGTTCTATTCTGATAATCTATGTGTCGGTCCTTATTCCAATAGCACACTGTGTCCTAATTAGTAGCTTTTTAGTAAGTTTTGAAATTGTGAAGTGTGAGTCCTCCAAAACTGTTGTTTCTTCAAGACTTTCTAGCTATTCTAGGTCCCTTGAATTCCCATGTAAATTTTAGGACAAACTTGTCAGGGTCTGCAAAAAAGCCAGTGGTATTTTGTTGGGGATTGCATTAAATTTGTAGTTCAGTTCATGAAGTTACCTGCCATTATAAGAATTGATGTGAAATTTTCATACCTTACAATTAACCATTTTAAAGTATACAATTTAAAGACTGGNGTAAAGTAAATGAAATGTCATAGGAAAGGAGTTGGAGGTTGGTATTAGTAAGTATGAAAACTCTAACATTTTTTCTTTTATTTATTTATTTATTTATTTATTGAAAGAGGGGAATGAAGGGAGCAAGAGAGGGTGGTATTAGTGGTATTAGTGGTATTTAGTACATTGCACAATATTGTGCAACCACTAGCTTTCTCTAATTTTAAAACTTTCCCATCACTCTGCAAAAACACACCACATCCATTAAATGCTCTCTCCCCATTTCTCCTACCCCATCATGTGCTAACCTATAATCTGCTTTATGACTCTGTGGATTTGTCTGCTATGGAAATATCATATTAGAAACACTCATAGCGACTCTTCCGCCAAGATGGAGGCATAGGTGGAAACACTGTGCCTTCTCCCACA
>NW_028089400.1:0-944 GCF_014824575.4 Sturnira hondurensis
TATAGTATTGGAAGTTTTAGCCTCAGTGATTAGGCAAGAAAAGGAAATAAAACTCATTCAAATTGGAAAGGAGAAAACAAAACTGGCATTGTTTGCAGATGACATGATAGTGTACATTGAAAATCCTATAGACTCTACCAAAAACCTGCCCGAACTAATAAATCAATTTGGCAAAACAGCGGGATACAAAGTCAATATCCAGAAATCAAAGGCATTTTCGTATACTAACAATGAATCAGCAGAAGCAGAAATCAAGAAAAAAATCCCATTTGATATAGCAAAAACAAAAATAAAATATCTGGGAATAAATATAACCAAGGAGGTAAAAGATCTGTATGCAGAAAACTACACAACACTGAAGAAAGAAATCAAGGAAGACACAAACAAATGGAGACATATACCGTGTTCATGAATTGGAAGAATTAAATTAACATCATCAAAATGTCCATACTACCCAAGCAATGTACAGATTCAATGCAATACCTATTAAAGTACCAATGGCATATTTCACAGACATAGAACAAACACTTCAAAAATTTATATGGAACCATAAAATATCCCAAATAGCAGCCGCAATTTTGAGAAAGAAGAACAAAGTAGGAAGGATCATAATACCCGATATCAAACTGTATTACAAGGCCACTGTAATCAGAACAGCCTGGTACTGGCATAAAAACAGGCACATAGACCAATGGAACAGAACAAAGAGCCCAGAAATAAACCCAACTCTCTACGGTCAATTAATATTCGACAAAGAGGGCAGTAACATAAAATGGGGTAAAGATAACCTCTTCAACAAATGGTGTTGGGAGAACTGGACAGCTACATGCAAAAAAAAATGAAACTCGAGCACCAACTTACATCGTACACCAAAATAAAATCAAGGTGGATTAAAGACTTAAATATAAGCCGTGACACCATTAAAGTCCTAGAGGAGAACATTG
>NW_028089401.1:0-708 GCF_014824575.4 Sturnira hondurensis
GTGTTTATCATGTTTTTGCTCTTCAAGGCAGTTATCAGCATTCAACTTATGTCTGCTCTTTGTTTTCTCTTTACTTGGATATTACCTTATTGAGAATAAGATAGTTGTTTTTTACCCTGGCTGGTGTAGCTCAGTGGATTGAGCGCGGGCCTGCAAACCACACGATGGCGGTTCGATTCCCAGTCAGGTCACATGCCTGGGTTGCAGGCCAGTTCCCAGCAGGGGACTCATGAGAGGCAACCATGCATTGATATTTCTCTCCTTCCCTCCTTCCCTTCCCCTCTAAAGAAAAATAAATAAATCCTAAAAAAAGATATTTGTTTTCTTTTCTATGTATTGTAGTAAGTGTTCTATCTTCTAAAATTTTGTTATAATTTTTCTTCTTCTCTGTCTATTCATAGATTAATGTATTAAATGAAGAAAGTTTAAAGAATTTCTTAGCTTAATGGAATTTGGGACTTAAATTAGATGCCTATGATAAATATGTTTAAGTATAATAACCTGCAAGTATAATAACACCTTTGCTTAATATGATTTCTATATTTTTTATAGTTTGAGTTCATAACACTAATGTAGCCCTGACTTGTATGGCTCAGTTGGTTGGGCATCATCTCAGAAAGCAAAATGTCACCAGTTCAGTTCATGCACAGGACACACACAGCAGAAATGTTCACATATCACACAACTCAATATGCTCAGTGAAAAATA
>NW_028089402.1:0-739 GCF_014824575.4 Sturnira hondurensis
AAGGGTAGGATCATTTCCTGACCATCTTCATGTAGCTACTCCCTCAGTATCAGCTATTGATCTTTTGTGGGTATGCGTTGCACCTCTCATAGTCAGTATAGGCCTTACCCCCGGAGACACTGAAATGGAAGAGAACGGTGTATTTAATGAACTCCAATGCCACACTGGATTTAAAGCTGAACATTCCCCCAACTCTAACTATGTCTAGCCATGCTGCATTATAAAAATTATCAGGGTCTCTGCAGTGATATATAATGAGTATATGAATATACTCTGATTATAAGAGACAAAAGCATCAAGATGTCCCAAGGTTAAATATAAACTCTCATTCTTAGATTTCTGAAAAGTTTTAAATTCAAATATAATGACTCTGTGGTTCAGTGCATAGACTCTGAACCTATTCACCTGACTTCAAATCTCAGTTCTTATACTTCTTAGGTTTGTGATCCTGGGAAACTTAACCAACCTCCTTTTGCCTCAGTCTCCTCATCTGACACATGGGAATTCTGTATGATAAGACATACAGAATTGTTGTGAAAATTTAATGGATTGATATTTATAAAGTTGTTAAAGAAATGTCTGGCAGAAAAGAAGCGCTTATAAAAATTAATTGTTATTTATTATTGTGTTTGTGACTTAAAGTCCAAATATTGTAATATAGTAAAAAATCACTCCTCTAACTCCCAATTTCTTATTCTGCTCAGTGACAGCTAATGTGGTTCTCCAACCTCAGATGCTG
>NW_028089403.1:0-502 GCF_014824575.4 Sturnira hondurensis
AGTGATATTGAGCATCTCTTCATGTGTCTCTGGATCCTCTGTATGTCCTCCGTGCAGAAGTGCCTGTTCAAGTCCTTTCCCCACTTTTTAATTGGGTTAGTTGTCTTCTTAGAGTGAAGTTGTGTGAGTTCTTTGTATATTTTGGAGATTAAAACTTTGTCTGAGGTATCATTGGCAAATATGTTTTCCCATACCATTGATTGTCTTTTTATTTTAATGCTGTTTTCTTTAGCTGCACAGAAGCTTTTTATTTTGATGAGATCCCATTTGTTTATTCTTTCCTTTATAGTCCTTGCTCTAGGGGACATATCAGTAAAAATGTTGCCACATGAAATATCTGGGATTTTCCTGCCAATGGTCTCCTCTAGGACTTTAATGGTTTCACAGCTCTTATTTAAGTCTTTTATCCACCTTGAATTTATTTTGGTGTATGATGTAAGTTGGTGATCCAGTTTCATTTTTTTGCATGTAGCTGTCCAGTTCTCCCAACACCATTTGTTGA
>NW_028089404.1:0-606 GCF_014824575.4 Sturnira hondurensis
TCATTGCATGAAGGTTCCTGTGAGGATATTGACTTTCACTGGAAGGTAGAAGAAAGTCCACTGGAGATTCTGAGCAGAAAAATGAAATAATTCCAGTTTATTTAAAGGAAAGGCAAGCCTTAGACTGAGACAACCTGCTTATGAGATAACTATAAAAAATCAAGTCCTCCTAGCTGGGTTGCCTGTTTGATTGCAGCATCCTCCCAAACACCAAAAGGCTGTAAGTTCATTCCCAGGTCAGTGAACATGAGGAAAACAACTGCTTGATGTTTCTCTCACATACATCAGTCTTCTCTCTCTCTCTCTCTCTCTNTCTCTCTCTCTCTCTCTCAAATCAATGGACATATACTCAAGTGAGGACTAAAAAACAAATCCAGGTAACAGATAATTGTGCTTTGGACCTTGATGGAGACAGTAATAACAGGGGTGGGAGGGAATGGTGGGATGCTGTGCTCTTCTATGTGCTGGAAATTCTTCATACCTTGGCATACATCCATGTAGTAGTTACCAAACTGCACTACGGATGCTTGCTTTGATAATGAGGAGCAAGTAGCATCTAAGAGCAGTGACTTTTTTCTGTTTGTGCATAAGTAGAATGCTCCTCAC
>NW_028089405.1:0-1540 GCF_014824575.4 Sturnira hondurensis
TATAAAATTAGGTCATTTTGTACTTACCAAATTTTGAGATGAGGGGAAAGTATGGACACAGAAGAAAAAGGATTAGAAAGCTGAAGCATAAACACCACCAGTTTCCATGAGTCAGTATAAAATAAAGAAAAATGAGAAATAACAGAGCAGTAACACGGAAACAGCAGACCTTACGTCAGACAAGGCCTAACTCCCTGACTATGTTTTCCACCAGGAACACGCTGCGGTCGAATTAGCAGCAGGGTTCCTGAGGTGTCACTGGTATGGCTGTCTCAGGCTCCTCTAGGCCCCGAGGGTCACACAGAGGTTTGCCGTGTGACATATCTGAGAAGGATTTTGAACCTGAAGAATACCTGTAGAATTAGGAAATAGTGAAAGCCTTGATTTTGGAGACACAGCTAGAGCCCCAGGACACCCTGACAGACAGGAAAAAGAGACAGAGCAGCGCCCCCTGTTGGTCCTGAGGGACACAGCCTGACTCAGGGAGGAGCTTTCTCTGGGTGGTGCTTTCGCCTCTGAGAGATGCCCTGCTGCAGGCTCACCTCGGCCTCTCCACCTCTGCTCTCCCCCACATTACAGGTTCGTCATCATCCAGAGACTGCACACACATCTTGACCTCAGCCCAAATCCTTCCTGTTGGACAAGACAAGGTTTGTGCATCTGGCGTGGATTCTTCTTGCTCACATGCTGCCTCATGTGTGCAAATATCAGTTATGGTTTGAAATGAGATTGGCTTCTAATTTTCCAATTTGATACAGTTCTGCTGGGTCAGGGTCCTCTGATTTGCTACAATGAGATAATTAACTTAGGCTGCTCGACCTCATTTCAACATATATATTTAAAGATGATTAAACAAAAACTTAGGCGTGGTGGAAGGGAGAGCCAACAGCCTCTGACCTCGGGCGCAGGAAGGAGGGTTAGAAGATGCCAGAGTTATGGATGACGACCACCTGTGCCAGATGACAGAAGCAGAAGGTGGTGCTAATGCCTACACCTTTCACTCCTCCACTTTCCTCAGGACAAAACTCTGTCTTCAGTGAGTGAGGAGGGGAAGGGAGGATTCTGGACCATTTGGGGGAAACCCAGGAACTCTGTTGGCTGAGGCCTAATTGTTGGCATTGAGCAAATCCCTCCTGAGGCATCTCCCGTCCTGTGTACATGGAGCACTGTAGGTCACATTTAATTGTGCAAACGTATTTTTGTGTTTGTGATTGTTTATCTATCTGTGAATCAGGCCTGGACAATTGAATTCATGAAAGTAGGAGGGTGAATATAAGGCAAGTGTGTGAGTCAGAGCTGAGTGCTCATGTGGTTTGGGGACCAGGTGCAGGACAGTCACACTTCAGTGAGGACACTTCCTGCCCAAGTGTGCAAGAGCCAGTAGGGTCTTTCCCACCCTGCCTGGCCCAGAGCCCTGAGCAATAAGGCCCAATCCACCAGCGCCCCCTACAGGTCTGAAAAGGCACATCCTCCAGCTCATTTCACAGTCCCAGTTCTCCTGGGAGGGCTCTGATGTTTGCAGTTGGGTCTTTCTGATGTC
>NW_028089406.1:0-765 GCF_014824575.4 Sturnira hondurensis
ATCGGATCAGTGAGTTAGAGGACACAGTAGAAAGAATCTTCCAGAAAGAGCAAGAAAGGGAAAAGAGGCTCAAAAAGAATGAAGATGGACTGAGAGAAATGCAAGATAATATGAAACGTAATAATATCCAAATAATAGGAATACCAGAAGGAGAAGAAGAACAAGGGATAGACAAACCTATTTGAAAGAGTAATGATGGAAAATTTTCCTAATTTGATGAGAGAAAAAGTTACACGAATCCAGGAATCACAGAGAGTCCCATTCAAGAGGAACCCAAAGAGGATCACTTCAAGGCACATCATCATTCAAATGGCAAAATTTCAAGACAAGGAGAGAATCCTAAAGGCAGCAAGGGAGAAAAAGGAAGTAACATACAAGGGAGCCCCAATAAGGTTAGCTACTGACTTCTCAATGGAAACACTCCAAGCAAGAAGAGAATGGCAAGAAATATTTCAAGTAACGAGAACCAGAGGCCTCCAACCAAGGCTACTTTACCCAGAAATGCTCTCAATCAAGATAGAAGGCCAAATAAAGAGCTTCCAAGACAAAAGAAGTCCAAAAGAATATGCCTCCACAAAACCACCTCTACAAGAAATACGAAAAGGGCTGCTTTAAGAAAAGGAAGGAAAAGAGAGAGACAGAGAGGAACTGTGGTACAAAAATGGCAATGAATAAGCGCCTATCAATAATAACCTTAAATGTAAATGGACTACATGCTCCAATCAAAAGACATAGAATAGCTGAATGGATAAGAAAGCATGACCC
>NW_028089407.1:0-574 GCF_014824575.4 Sturnira hondurensis
CATTCAACCTAGTCTACCTCTTCTCATTTCCACATGCATGTAGCAGAGTGTTTCATAGCTGAAGTCCTGACGCCACCTAATAGAAGGCAGAGGATACAGAGACCATGCTGAGTGGGAGTCTGATGGACCAAGTCCTAATCTGTATATAATGATATGTCCTCTCTGGCTAGTCCCTGAGCTCCATGCAGACACGTTTTTTTACAATGAGGAACCAGCCCCCACAGGACATGCTCCTCATTCTGAATTCACCTTTCAGTGACACAGAAACCATCTGGACCACTCTGGCCTTGATACCTGAACGTCTCATTATTAGACCAAAGCGTCCTCAAAATTTTCCACATAGTGAGCTAGTTAAATAATCCCTATGTTTGTCTTTCACCACCTGGCTTATTTCTCTCAGCATAAAGCTTCGCCGTTCCATCCATGATGTTGCAAAGGGTAGGAGTTCCTTCTTCCTTTCTGCAGCATAGAATTCCATTGTGTAAATGTACCATAGATTTTCGATCCAGTCATTTACCAATAGGCATCTAGGTTGCTTCCGACTCTTGGCTATCATAAATTGTGCTGCTATGAA
>NW_028089408.1:0-517 GCF_014824575.4 Sturnira hondurensis
CGTGGTCATTCTCTGTCACATGACTGCGAGAGTCCCCATTCTGGCCCAAAGCGTATGGTTCTCTCCTCTAAAGCTACATGGTGGTTCTGTCATATGGCTGCCAGTCCCCATTCTGGAAAAAAACACTTGGTTCTCTCTTCAATGGCTGCCGCGTCTGCTGTCTGCCTTTAAACCCCAGCTCCGATCTTCCTCTGCAGTTCCATTTCTGACTCCTACCACAATCGGCTCCACCCACCAGGACTCTGGTACCCTCCCAGCTTTACTGGGCTGCCCTAGTGAGTCTGGGCAGGCGTGGCCCCATGGCGTGGAGCCAATCATCTCCAAGCTCTCACACAGGTGCTGTAACAGGGGCTGGGGAGTTGCCTCCCAGTTACCTCGGAGTGGAAGTTGCTCTCTTCTCCCTGGCTCAAAGCATGGCCACAGCTATTTAACATATCTATGAAACCAGTTAAAGATTATATATATGTTAAATGACCATTCTAGAGGTTATCTGCTATGCAAAACAACTCAGTGGCCC
>NW_028089409.1:0-503 GCF_014824575.4 Sturnira hondurensis
GTAGGCATTTGTCATTTTAAAGAAAGTCTCCAAAGGGAGCGCCCCAAAGCCGCGTGGGCCTCTTCTACCAAAGCTGCACTCCACCAAAAGCGTGCGTCTTTCTTCTTCTCCTGGCCGCAGGTGATACAGGGTGCAGCCGAGGGGGGGCCCAGAAAAGATTTGGAATGGTGTCCAGAACTCAAAGTGTACAGGGATATTGGAGGAAATATTAAGATGTCCTCACCCCCCCACCCCCCCGCCAAGGTGTCAGTTGGGGGAAGGGAAGAATGGAGCAGGGCCATTGAGAGCTGCTTTGCATAGCAACAGTTTTGCAGCTAACCTCTGGAATGGTCATTTAACATATGTATAACCTTTAACTGGTTTCATAGATATGTTAAATAGTCATGGCCAAGTTTTGGGCCAGGGAGAAGTGAGTGGAGCAAACCAGGCTGGAACTGGGGCTGCTTCTCTGAGAGTGCCTGCGAGAGAGGCATGTGGCTTTAGCAGAGTGAAGACCCCCTCTT
>NW_028089410.1:0-702 GCF_014824575.4 Sturnira hondurensis
TTCAGATGTACAACATCATAATTCAATAACTGTGTATACTGGGAAATATTCAACACAATGTCTAGTTAACATTCCATTACCACATACTGTTACAATTTTTTTGTCATGAGAACTTTTAAGATCTACATTGTCAGCAACTTTCAAATATGCAATACTTTCTTATTGTCTATAGCCACCATGCTGTACATTAGATTCCATGACTTATTTATTGTATAAGTGGAAGTTTGTATCTTTTCACTCCCTTTATTCATTTCACACCCTGCCCTCCCACACCCAGTTTTTCTCTGGCAATAACCAAGTGTTTTCTGCATCTAAGAGCTTTTTTTTTTTATTTCACAAAAGAGTCATATAGTATTTGACTTTCTCTGCCTGACTTATTTTTCTAGGCCTAATGATCTCAAGGTCCATCCATGTTGTCATGGATAGCAATATTTCATCCTTTTTATGGTTAAATAATATTCTCATCTATGGATGGACACTAACATTGTTTCCGTATCTTGGCTATTGTAAATAATGTTGCAGGTAACATTGCGGTGCAGATATATTTTTGAATTAGTATTTTCTTTAGGTTAATACCCAGAAGTTAAATTTCCGGATCATGTGGTAATTTTGTGTTTACTTTTCTCAGGAACTTTCAAAAGTTAAATTTTTGTTGCTATTTTGAAATAATTAATAGGTTCATGTGAAATTGTAGAAACAATG
>NW_028089411.1:0-6720 GCF_014824575.4 Sturnira hondurensis
AGCAACACCAGCCTGGGCAGTTGGTTTATTGTGAAAGTTCTGGACACAAGTGGCAGGGACTGAAGCTGTGCCCACCCCAGAGACAAGCCTGAAACCAACACCGCTCTGTCCCGGAGGCACTGTCTGTGTGGCTTTGTCTGTTACAGGGAAGGGTCTGAAATTCACAGAGAGAAAGGAAGCCCTTCAAGGGGATTTTCTGGGCACCAGCTCGAGCTTTTTAATCTGCAGCTCCAACCACAGTACACAGCTCATAGCCATAAAGTGAAAGCGTTGGAGAAACACGTTGTAACACCGTTTCAGCCAAGAACAGAAGGCAGTGCATTCCCCACGCTTCTCCATCCTGTGTCACCACAGTAGCTGGAAATATTTATGATGATTGTATTTTAACTCAATCTTATTGAGGCAACATTTATGTGTTATAACATACATGCATTTTAATGTGGGTGAGTGGTGATGAATTATGAACTGTTTTAATAAAATCCTATCATAGCAATTAAAAGTTTTTCCTCAAACTTTCTGCATGGTTGCCCTTTTTACTCATAGAGACATGACACAAACAAAGCCATAGGGCAAGGTCCTGCCCAAGTTTTGACTGTGAGATTGAGAACTGACTCCCAGGAGGGGTCGCTGCTCAGAGTGTGTGGGGACTGAGGGTCTCCTGCAGGTGGAATAATGACAAAGATTCACACAGCACTGCACACTAGGGGTAAGCAGGAGGGTTTTCTCCTCATAACAACCCCATCCCTAGAGAGAAGGGACCCTTTCTCCTCAGTGTTGCTGGGGACCCACAGCGAAGGAGACCTCCAACAACCAGGGAAGAAGGAACCCGTGTCTTGCACAGAAGGAGACATGCCTGCTCAGAAGGAGACATGCCTGCCTGGGCCCAGTCACTCCTCTGGACTTGAGCTTCTCTAAGGGTTTATTTTAGAGATACCACGTCTCTCCTGATCACAGACAGCTTAGGGAGGTGAGGAAAGGCTCACCCTGAGGTCTCTGAGGACATCACTGAAGTGCCCTGGAATGATGGGGAGGCCACAAGAGTGAACAGTCAGCCTGGCTCTAAGGCAGTTTTCAGTGGACAGAAAGTGGAAACCTGAGGCTGTGACTGAGAGTTTCTGGTCATCAGACACAATGGCGAATGTGGGCCTGGGCACTAGAGGGCACTCAGGTGTTGTTTCTGAAGGAACTGGAGTGATTGGAGCTGGGACTAGCTAGTTGAGGGATGTGACTGCCTTGAAGCACAGGTCTCAGAAACTCCCACCCCTGCAGTCCTCAGGCCAAGGCAGGTGTTTGGGCTCAGAGAGGAATCAAATAGCTGAGGAGGAGGGGTGGGGGAACATTTGCATAAATGGGTCTGCCTCTCTCTGAGTATGAAGAAAAGGGAGAGATGTGGGGGAAGCTCTGCTTCAGCTGTGGGGCCACAGAAGGCAGGACTCAGAGATGGTCTCCACCATGGCCTGGTCCCCTCTCCTGCTCACACTCCTGTTTCACTGCACAGGTGACTGCATTTGGGGACAGGGGATAGCCCCTGGGGAAACTCATGCTGTATTTTCTTCTTTGTGTCTAGACCTGTAATGACCCTGTGTGTGTGTCTTTGTGTTGCAGGATCCTGGGCCCAGTCTGTGGTCACTCAGCCACCCTCAGTGTCTGGGAACCCAGGACAGAGGGTCACCATTTCCTGCACTGGAAGCAGCTCCAACATCGGGAGTTACTATGTGCAATGGTACCAACAGCTCCCAGGAAAGGCCCCCACACTCCTCATCTATGGTAATAGCAATCGATACTCAGGGGTCCCTGACCGATTCTCTGGCTCCAAGTCTGGCAGCTCAGCCACCCTGACCATCACTGGGCTCCAGGCTGAGGACGAGGCTGATTATTACTGTGCAGCATGGGACAGCAGTGCCAGTGCTCACACAGTGCTGCAGGCCTGTGGGGAAGTGAGACAAGAACCCCTGTGTCCTCTGTGAGCTGGGTGAACACTTCAGCCACTGTCTGCTCAGGCTATGTCTGTGCCTTGTGACTTCTGTTCATTCTCTGGCTGCTGTCCTGGCCCAGGTTTCCCCAGGGACACTCCCTGGGATGGAAATATGCTCTGTGCTTTCTGTCCTTTCTATCCTCAGAGTCACTCACAACAGCCCTTTCCCAGACTAAGCATACTAAATGAAACTGGAAGTCTATTTTCCCACAATGTGGAGACAGTTTACTTCCAGACTGGCTTGTTTTCAGTTTTTATTGTGATGTTCAAAGAAATAAAAGATTGTGTTGGGCCCCTGAACTTACCATGGGGCCTGAGCACTGTGTATGCTGTGTGTGAAGGATAAGTCAGCCTGTTTGCATCTCATATATAATGTCCTTCATTACCCATGAAGATGTTGTGTGGAGAGGTTGCAGATGAAGGGGGTGGCCCATGTGTTGAAAAGGAGTGAAAGGGGACCAACATCCAGTTGTAAAATGAATGGTTCTGGTGACGTCATGGACAGCATGGGAGGAGGGCAGATATGCTGTGAACGCCCCTGTCTGAACGCAGCTGAATGTGCAGACTACAAACATTTGCAACACAAGAAATGATAATATTTGTATCCATGTATGGTAACAAATGTCAACTAGACTCACTCTCCTGGAAATTTTTTGCAATATATATCCACACAGGACAATAATGTTGTACCCTTAAAACTAATGTAATATGGTATGTCAATAATACCTCAATAACAATATAAAATAAATGATAAAAATAAATTCAAATCTTCTTTCCACAGAAAAACATGTATGTGAATGTTCACAACTGCTTTGTTAACAGTCTCCCCAACCTGACAGCAACCAACAGGCCGTGTGTGGGTGTGTGTTACAGCTGTGTGTAGACTCACCCACGCTGGGAGAAGTGGTGACTTTCTCCAACAAGTGGCCTCTTTTTAAAAGGCAATGTGATTCAGATTATGATTCTAATGATGCCACATTTTGGAAGAGGCAAAACTCTAGGGAGAGTGTGAACATCTGTTGTAAATTTGAATACGTGAAAAAAAATGAGGAACAACAAAATTCTTCTATATGACAGTGTAATGGCACCTAAATGGCACTAGGACCTGTCAAATGCATTATAAACTGACAAGCACAATGACAGACCTTAATGTGTGCACATGACATGCAGTGTAAGAGGTTGAGGGTACCATGGTGGGAAGCAGAAGTGACAGGAGCCCACCAGTTGGCACTGTGAAGGCAGGAGCCACTGCTGGGATGGGGAGGGAAGTTACTGACTAAAGTACCTGTGACAGTGAGGGTGCCTGTCACACCACCAGCAAAAGAACCTGCACATGAAACTGAGCTCCAGGTGACAAAGTGGATTCCCAGGGGGTACAGGTAACAGTGTAGGTGTGGCTGTGCTATGCACTGTCATTACATAATGAATGGGTGAGTGAGTGGGTGGGCACAGGTGAGAGCCAGACTGCTGATTCAGGAATGGAAATCGGTATTTATCACCAGGGGGAGGAGGCGTGATGCTCCGGACACTGATGAGTCAGAGTGGCAGATACAAGGAACATGAATTCAGGTTTGGCTCATGGGCATGTCCAACTGCATATGGAAATATTTACAAAGGTGCATGTTCTGCACTAGTTTACTCTAAATATTTTACTGTCTTGTCCATTGACTGGAATTGCATATGATGGTGCCCAGTGTGATGAGCCTGCCTTTTCCCACATATTGGCATCTAGAACATTCTAAAAAAAATAATGATGGTTTATTTGGAGAAATGACATTAGAGAGAAAGAGAGAGGAAAGGGGTGGAAGAGAGACAGAGAGCAAGAAAAGGAGAGACACTGAGAGAGAGACACACACACAGATGTGGATGCTGTTATTCCACTTGTTGACTCATTCATTGGTTGCTTCTTGTATGTGCCCTGAACAAAGGTCGAACCCACAACCTTGCCTCATCCAGACATGTTCTAACCAACTGAGCTACCCGTCCAGGGTCTGATTTATGTTCTAACTGCAAACTTGTACCTTTGAACTTCCTCACTCATTTCTGTAACACCCTACCTCAGCCTCTGGCACCCACTGATCTGTTCTCTGTATCTTTCATTTATCAGGGTTTTTTTTTCATGATTACACATGTAAGTGAGATAATGGAATCTGTCTTGCTGTGTTTGCCTTATTTATGGGGCATAATGTCCCCAAGTTTTATTCATGTTGTGTCAAATGACAAGATTCCATTTCTCTCAACCACTGATTTATACATTGATTTAACGTTATATATTATGTATAACATGCTCTTGAGCCATTCACCCAAGAGAGATACTTAGGTGATTTCCACATGGTGGCTATTCTATAATAATGCTGTCCTAGACGTGGGATTGCACATGTCTTTTAGAGATGTTTTAGTTTTCCTCAGACAAACACCCACTAGTGGAATTCAGGATCATACAGTAGTTCTAGTTTTAGGAACGAAGCCCCCCAAATGATGTGTCACCTGCTGAGCTGCAGAGACCAGCAGGGCTCTTAGGGCTTCAGGCCAAGGTGAGGAGTGTGTGCCCCAACAGGGGGCGCTGTGGGACAGTCCTGTGCTCCCTACACAACTGCTCAGTTAGGACCCTTTATTCCAAGGAGCCTGGGCTGGGGGAGGGGCTGGAACTCACTGTTATTCTGGTGATGGGTCCTCTCTGGCCTGGCAGATCCTGTGAGCAAAGACCTCTGTGTTCTCTCAGCAGGTGCTTCCTCCTCAGGCTTTTTCTTTCTGTAATGATATTTCTCCATTAACATTTACTCCCCCCCAATGACCCCTCCTCCCACAATCACCCTGCCATTGTCCATGTCCAGGAGTCCTGTTTCCTTTTTGCTCAGTCCCTCCACCCTCTGACCCTCCCCCCTTAGCTGTCACCTTGGTCTCTAACGAAGGGTCTGTCTCTATTTCCCTTGTGAGTTCAGTTTGTTGCTTGGATTCCACATGTGAGTGAAATCATATGGTATTTGTGTTTCTCTGACTGGCTTATTTCACACAGTGTAATATTCTCTAGGTCCATTCCATTTTATTTCAAAGGGCAAAATTTTCTTCTTTTTAATTGTGAAGTGGTATTCCATTGTGTAAATGTCCCTTAGTTGTTTTATCTACTCTTCTCCTGATGGAAACTTAGGCTGTCTCCATGTCTTGGTGAGTGTAAGTACTGGCGCAATGAACACAGGGGCGCTTATGTTCTTGAAATTAAGGTTTGAGGTTTATGCAGATATACTCTGTAAGGCCATTGTACCCTGAATATATCTGAACTTCTCTTGTCCTTGTGATTTTTCAAGGGGTGAAGCCAACCTTCATCTTCCTCTGTCTGGGGTGTGAGCTGAGCTGCAGCACCAGGGCTCAGGGCGGGGCTGGGCAGCCCCTGGATGCACACATATTTGCATGGACAGCCCCTCCCCTGGCAGAGGGTGGGGGAGAAAAGGAGGCCTGGGCAGCCCAGCCCCACTGTGGGCTCAGGGGCTGTGTGCACCATGGTCCGGACACCTCTCCTCCTCATGTTCCTCTCTCATTGCACAGGTAGGGACAGGCCTTGAAGAGTCCACCAAATGACATTTGTCTTGTGTTGTTCAAAGTAAGTTTATGCTGGCCCATGCCCCAACCCTGCCGAGTGTCTGTGTGTCTGCAGGTTCCCTCTCCCAGCCTGTGCTGACTCAGTCACCCTCCTTCTCTGCATCTCTGGAAGCAACAGCCAGACTCATCTGCATCCTCAGCAGTGGCTTCAATGTTGGCAGCTATGATATATTCTGGTTCCAGCAGAACTCAGGGAGCCCTCCCCAATATCTAAGGTCATCTTCCGCTCTGTGGCACTTTTATATTCACGCATCACTGATCCTGGAGAGCTTTTCTTTCCAAGCCACGAGCTCCTGAGAACCATAGATTCTGTTGTAAGTGGTGATAGCGGGCTGCTCCCAGGGTCTCCTGCACAGACTTCTTGATCAGCGTGTGGGAAGTCCCCCTGGCAAGGTGACAGTAGAAAGGCAGGGCTGTGCAGGGGACAGAAAATCTGCATGTGGTTTATAGCGGACATCATGGCAGATTTGGGGGGACCCAACAAGTGTGCCCCCAAGGACTGCGGGGTGGACTGGGTGGACTGGGTGTCAGGGGGTGGGACCAGAGCTCTGTGAGGCAGACCCCACAGCTGTGTCCTCTGGGTGGTGTCCCGCTGCACGTCCCTCCCCAGGGCTGCTGTCCAGTAGGAAAATCAGAGACAGAGGCTGCACGGACTGCCAGGCTGGCTCTTCCACAGGACCCAGACCCTGTGAGTTCATTGGGGACAAGCGAGGGTGAGGACACATCTGCATAGGTATCTCCTCCAGGATGAGGTCAAGGTAATAGAGGCCTGGTCACACAGACCCAGGGACAGTGGCAGAGGCTGTGTACATGGTGGCCCAGATTCCTCTCCTGCACAGGGTCCTGTCTAGTACAGTTAGTTCCCCAGGTGGAGCCAGGAAAGTTTTGCATGTGCACAGAATTCCTCTCAGCTCTGCCTCACCTAGCAAGCGCCTCATCTAATAACACAGTGATTTAAAATAAAAATACCAACTTTACTTCACTGGATTCAAGGGGTGAATATGGCTGAACTTTCTAAGAGATGGAACAGGTGTAATCTGGAATTCCATGGTGTCAGCATTCTAGAGAGTCTAATAAAAACATTCAGCTTATGTTTTGATACAGGGTGCAGCCAAGGGGGGGCCCAGGAAAGATTTGGAATGGTGTCC
>NW_028089412.1:0-625 GCF_014824575.4 Sturnira hondurensis
TGCGCCGCACTCGACTCACACAGATACGCATTTCTGCCTGATGCTGCGGCTCCGGTGAAAAGAGAGAGAATGAAATTGGAAAGGACCCCGGGGCCAGGCATCCTTTGGTAAAGGAGGTTCGTACATCAGCTGCCACTGAGGCCCCTGCCGAGCGTCAAGGGCTACATGAGGGTGAGGGATTTTGAAGGTATTTGATACGAGGTTTGTGAGTCCGGCCCGTGTTTCTGACACCCTCCTTATACTGGCCCTTAAGTATGGCCGGGTGGGGGAAGTCAGGGTCCAGCGGCCTGGGTCCCCGACAGAGGTGGCGTGGCCTCGGCCCCCCTGAGCATCTGTGCAGCCATGCATCATCGGGGCCGGAGGAATACAGCTTTTTCTAACGCTTTTAGGGAAGAGCACACCACCGCCCCTGTGATGTACCCAAGGTCACACACGGCAGCAAAGAGGTGCTTTTTGTCCTGCTCCACGGATTCTGGCTTTCACTTGTGCCCGTTTCACCTCTACTTAAAACACGTTCCTAGGCCATGGCAACGACCTTCTCAAAACCAAAGCAGCAAAATGCTCCCCCAAGGACCCAGCAGCACCTCTCCGAACAGAGTGTGGGCATACGCTTTGCTCCAGTCAC
>NW_028089413.1:0-562 GCF_014824575.4 Sturnira hondurensis
TGGCCAAGAAGGCTGCCCAGGTGGTAGTCTGTGGGGAAAGCTGTGTGCTCCTACAGTCCTTAAAGAGTTCAAGAAGGTTCTTTAGGAGTGTCCACATTCTTGATGTTCTAGAAGCAGCAGATTGGGGGCAAATTAATAAAAAATTAAGTCTTGACACCTGGGATGGTGTTTTAAGTTGAATTGTACCCCCCAAAAAGATATGCTCAAGTCCTAACCCTTGGTGTTTGTGAATGTGACCTTATTTAGAAATCAGGTCTTTGCAGAGGTAATCAAGTTAAAACAAAGTTAGACTAGATGAAGATGGGTCTTCTTCTTAAATCCAGTATGACTGGTTTCTAAGGAGAAGGAAATTTGGATGCAGAGGTAGGGGGACACACAGACCAAAAAGACCTTGCGGTGACAGGTGGAGCCAGAGTGAGGCAGCTACAAACCAGGACAGTCGTGACCACCTGGCAACCCCAGAGGCTGGTTTCTATGTACAACAGAGAAACCTCTCAGGCACCACAGCTAAGGCCTTCAGAGAATGCGTGGTCCTGCCCTGATGTTGGATGTCCAGCTCCAG
>NW_028089414.1:0-1295 GCF_014824575.4 Sturnira hondurensis
CACTGACAGCTCTCCCAAAGGTCCTCTACTCGGCCCACCAGCCCTCCATGCACCTGGGCATCTTGACTGAGGACTGAGACACAGTTGTGAGCAGGGCTGTGGAGAAAAGCAGGCAGAGTGGCATGAATCTGTGGTGGGCAAGGAACCCGAGGGGACAACCCATCCCAGCCTCCCCACCTCCTCTACGGGACCTGGGATCCCATCCACAATGCTCTTTGACTCTGCCTCTGGACTGGAAGCCACCAGACCTCAGCAGGCCTTTGAGAATCAGCAGAAATGTCTGGGCAGGGTTCTGCCAGGCCCTGTGCACACATAGCCTCCATCCTGTAGACACAGGATGCCTTCCTTCTGGACCCAACAACACTCACTTTTTAATTTGATTTTGTGGTGTGTCACCCTGGTCATTATATAAAAATATGTCTTCAGTTGTTCAGAGACTTTGATGGCATCAGATCTGGTGGATGGTGGACAGAGCTGAGAATGATGTGACTGTGACTGTTCTGCTAGGACTGAGGCTTAGACATCGAGTCTGCTCCATTCCCTGAGTAATGCTAAGTGTCTCCAAATGTATTTGTTGGTGGTGAGAGCTTNCCCATCCAGATCCATCGCCCATATGAGAGTGGGCCTGGTGCCCCCTCCACTGCCCAGAGAACCCTATCTGATAACACCAAGCATCAAGAAAAGAAGTATCTGAGTGGAATCCCAAACTCCTTGACAGGTTGTTTTCCACGTGCGTTCCCAAACTCACAAATGCCACAGGCCACTGATGGGTGAGGCTGCTAACTTTTCATGGAGGTGAGAGAAATAAGTGCCATGAACCACCACAGAGTGGTTGTGCCTGCTGGGATCTGTGAAGGCAGTTTTCTACAGTAGTCACTTCAAACCCCTGTGAGGTTTACCCTCTACCATGCCAGCTGTCACAGGAGCACACTGAGGCTCAGACAGACGTGGTGACCTTTTCCAGACACACAGCTAGCAGCTAGTGGTGGGCAGAGTCACCACTGTGCCCAAGAGGGGGCGTGGGTTCACCAGTAAGCAGCTGGTCCAGGAAGCGGTGGGCTCTGGAGAAGGCCGGGTGGATGGACACGAAGGTGGAGATGTGGTGGGTGTATCCACCCAGGAAAGTTGGTACCAGGGACACTGTCACCTTCTCCAGTGTGTGACCCTGGAGCGCCGGCATCCTGCAGACCGCTCTCAGGTCAGGTGTTAACTCGGGTTCATGCTGAAGGGGACAAAGAGGGACGGGCAGTCAGCAGCCTCACCGGGAATCACCAGGAGGACTGAGCTCTGTCTCA
>NW_028089415.1:0-614 GCF_014824575.4 Sturnira hondurensis
TGGATTCTTCCCTTGAGTATTATGAAGTGACCTTCTGGGTCTGTCTTTATGGTTCTTTTTTTGAAGTCTATTTTGTCTGATATGAGTATTGTTACCTCAGCTTTTTTTTTCTTGTCCATTTCCTTGGAAAATTTGTTTCCATCCTTTCACTTTTAGTCTGTGATGGTCTTTTGACCTGAGGTGGGTCTCTTGTAGGCAGCATATGTGTGGGTCATGCTTTCTTATCCATTCATCTATTCTATGTTTTTTAATTGGTGCATTTAATCCATTTATGTTTAAGGTTATTACTGAAAGGTACTTATTCATTGCCATTTGTGTACCTGTGTTCCTCTCCGACTCTCTCTTTTCCTTCCTTTCCTTAAAGCAGCCCTTTTAGTAATTCTTGTAGAGCTGGTTTGGTGGAGGTGTATTCTTTTAGACTTCTTTTGTCTTGGAAGCTCTTTATTTGGCTTCTATCCTGATTGAGAGCCTTGCTGGGTAAATTAGCCTTGGTTATAGGCCTCTGTTTCTCATTACTTGGAATATTTCTTGCCATTTTCTTCTTGCTTGGAATATTTCCAGTGAGAAGTCAGTAGCCAACCTTATTGGGACCCCCTTGTATGTTACTTCCTTTT
>NW_028089416.1:0-769 GCF_014824575.4 Sturnira hondurensis
CAGACACGGCCAGGTCCTTGGCGTTTATTAGTGCAGTGACCAGCAGCTGGAGCAGAGAACAGGGCCGCCCGCAGTCAGGAGAAACGCCCGCCGTGCACAACTGGGTGGCAGAGGGCGCCTCCCCACACAGGGCACACACTGCCCTGCACACCCTGTGGGTGTGACTACCCTCTGTCACTCACCTGCCCTCTCCTTGACCAGGCCACTACCTGTCTTGCCCTGCTTCTTCCACTATGAAATGCAGTGACTCGCAGAAAATTCTGGGAAGGAGAAGGGGAGTTCACATACTTGGAGCCCTTGGAACAGTGCTGGAGACTGTGAATTTATTTGTTACCTTGAGTTAAAAAACTTGCATAGGACAAAGCCTAGGCATGAATGTACCTGCATTTTAAAAACCAGTGTTTGGGGTGGAGGTGGTGCCCGTGGACCTCAGGCTCTTCCACAGCATCAGGAGAAAAGCATCTCAGGGCCTATACCCGGAGATGGCGGTGGGCAAGGTTCATTCTGGTGGGAGCCTGCCCCTGGGTGTCCAAAAAGTCCCATCTCCATTCGTCCCTCCACAGAGAAAGTTCAGCTGAGTCTTCAGCCAGGCAGAAACCAAGGCCGGTGTTTACAGTTCCTGTTTCATGTCAGACTTGGACCTTTGGTGGGTGTGCATTGGCTGTAGGCCCACACAGCTGCTACACCCACATAGCACCCTGTTCTTGAGAGACACAGAGAGAGAGAGAGAGAGAGAGAGAGGGAGAGACAGAGAAAGAGAAAAAGAGAG
>NW_028089417.1:0-17819 GCF_014824575.4 Sturnira hondurensis
ACAGCTGTGATGACTGGTTCCCACCACATTGGACAGAGCAGGTTACAGGAATGAGGTGTCCTTGGGTAACTGTCCCTGCAGTACATGTGACAGACACCAGAGGGCGATGGAGGGCCTCATGACACAGAAGCCTCATCAGACAGGACAAGCTGCTCCAATTTCCACCAGCCCAAGAAGGTTGAGAACAGGACATGGAGGGAATATTTGCATGTGCGTCCACATTACTTCCATTCTCAAATACACAATATCAAATACAACTGCAGCTTTAAGAGGAATCAGGTTTATTGGACACATTTATTATTAGTCAGTGTAAGGATGACAATGATCCTTTTGTATTTTTCAATAATCTCCCTCTCAGTGGGGAGATTATCTCCATGAACCTCATTCAAGTCATAACATTATACTTAGTGCACTGATCTAGAAGGAAGTCTAAGAAATATTTTCTGGAAGCAGGGTGACTTGCTATTTTTAAGAAAGGAATGTATTTCCCTAACTCACAGCAAGAATCACACTTTGAAGGTGAAATCTCGGAGGATGGCACTCACAGGTGACCTCCCAGGTGGTCAGGAGACCACATCACAGGTGTGAGCACTGGTCTGCAGGAGTGGCCAGTGGGGTCCATGGGACCTTGAGGTGTGAGTGTGAGGAGTGGATGCCCCAGGGTGGGACGGGTAGAGAGGAGCTGCTGTGGTCCCCTCAGCTGGGGACATCGGGGGGCGTGTCTCAGGCACCAGACCCTGGTACCCTCTCCACTGTCTTTCACACCAAAGTCTGAGGAGTGAGTCAGGGGTCTGTCTGTCTGTCTGTGCACATGAGTCACGTCAGGGCTTCATCCTCACTTCCAAGAACAACACCCCCAGCATTTTGTACGGGAACTCACTTCGCTGCACCCCCAGACCCATCAGGGTGACAACCCATGTACTTGTTTGGGACATCAGGTAAAAACTGCTGTCTTGTCAACAATAAGATTTTACACTTTTATAAAATTAAAAGGCTGACCTTGGTCGAAACTCAATGGCTTTGACCACATGAGAAAACAACCCCGACATAAACTGTTAGAAACCCATCCTGACGTGAACCTTGTCCAGTCACCTGATGCCAATGCCCATTGACATGGGACCCTGTGCCCTCTGCCGGGGAGGGAGCTGCGGGAAGGTCCCCCAGTTTCCCGAAGACAGTCCTGTGTATCACTGGGAAGTGCAGGTGCCCACACGTGAGGACCTGAGCACCCTTCACAGCAGACTCTGGGAGGATGGGGTCCCAGGAACAAAGAAGAGAGTGGCGACAGGGGTCCGGGGATGGGGACATTGGGACACAGGGCCCAGAGAGGGGCGGGGCAAAAAGGGGCCCCAACACTCAGGCTCTGGGTCAGCCTTCTGGATGGCAGTCTTTATTAGCCATCCTTGTCTGGGGGTCTCAGGGAAATCACAACCTCCAATGACAGCCCCCTGCCCATCACACAGGAGGAGGGGTTGGGCCTTCAGCCCCAGGGATAACGTGGGGTTATTATGATGTCGGGCTATTATGATGTCAGGTGAGGGGTGAATATAAAACACTCCCCAAGGTTCACCATCATTTAAGTCAGAGGTGGCAAACATAAGGCCTGTGAGCTGAATCTGGGCCACCACCTTGTTTCCACTAGGCCACAACCCCAAGCTCCTTGTCCCTAGTTAAGTGTGGGGGTGACGTCGCCCGCAAGTCCCCTCGTCTGCCACGGATGAAAGTAACACTACCAAGACATGATCTGCTTGGGGAGGAGAGGTGGCCAATTTCTCAGAGGAAAAAGGTCAGGAGCTTCTTCCTCAGTGGCTTTTATTGGCTTGTAATACACACGAATACAGGTGGCAAGGATCAAACAGTAGATAACATTTCAAAGAAATCTGAGGGCTTAGTCTGAGTCAGAGTCTGTCAGGAAAGAGGGTTGCAGAAACCTTGGGAGACATACTCATTTCCTGCTCAGACCCTTAACATATGAACGAAAGTACTCTTAACAAAGCAGGTTTCACAGGAGTTTTAGGAATTCTTTCTTATGCCCGATCACCTCGGATCTCACTCTAGCCAGCAGAGGATTGTACCGCCTCCCTCATCATAGGTTTTCACTCTTGAGAGGATTAGAGCCAGGAAGCGCTTCTCCCAGAGGACATGGGGACTCAGACTATGTCAGAATAGCTGGGGTCGAGGGTCCATCACTCCCTCTTTGTTGCAGCCCCCCGAGTGATCATCTCTGGTTTATGTTGCCCCTCCTCTGAGGGGTCTTACCCATCATGGAAAACCGACCATGCTTTGGGGGCTGGGGAGGAAGTAGAGGCAGGATGTGCTACCAGAGACGAGCTTTGTCTCCTTGTGGCTCTCATTCCAGAGGTCGCTCACTCATCCTTAGTCATGAGGGGTAGTTACACTTCCTGAAACCAGGGAGAGTGGTTCCCAACAGTTAAGAAGTAGTTACATGTATACACTCCTACAATTATATTTGGCCCTTCAAAGGCAACTTCGAGGTTGATGTGGCCCCCTGTGGAAATGAGTTTGACACCCCTACTTAAGTGCTTAGAAGTAGCCACCTGATGCACTAGCTGCACATGTACGATGATATTCCTCCGGTGGACACCAGGGGGCACTGTGGGTCCTGGTTTGGGAAACTTGATAGGTTAAGTGCTCTTGGCTGTGTTTAAGTGCAAAGGGCATGACTGAGGCCTCTCTGAAGCCACCTTTATTGGGTAAAATCAACTCTTAACTATGAAACAAACACCTGGACCTTCTTCTCACCTCAGGAAATTACCAACAGGATGCTGTTAGGCTCAAGACTCAGACCAGAGCTGAGAGAGTTGAGGAACAGAACAGATTTGCATTCAGTGCTCCTCCCTCTTAAGAAGCAAGGACAGAGGATAAGACAGGAGCTTGGACAGGCCAGTGCCAGCTGGGTGGCCTCAGGGCAGAGCTCCTGGAAGCACCTCCCACCATGGACTGGGCTCCCTTCTATCTCCTGTCACTGGTTTTCTCTACAGGTCAGTGCATCCCTGGGCACTTGGAGGCCCTGAAGCCCTAAGCTCCCCTCCAAGCACAGTTTTCAGGGGCATCTGACCAGTCTGGGTGCATTGGGCATGATCCCTGTGTTTTGTGTTTGCAGGTCTCTGTGCTGATCCTGTGCTGACCCAGCCCCCATCTGCTTCTGCCTCCCTGGGAGCCTTGGCCCAGCTCACCTGCACCCTCAGCAGTGAGCACAGCACCTACACCATTCACTGGTATCAGCAGCAGCCAGGGAAAGCCCCTCGCTATGTGATGTGGCTAAAGAGCGATGGAAGCCAGAGCAAGGGGGACGGGATCCCTGACCGCTTCTCAGGCTCCAGCTCTGGGGCCACCCGCTACCTGACCATCTCCAACCTCCAGTCTGAGGATGAGGCTGACTACTACTGTTACACATGGACCAGCAATGTTGATGCCACAGTGACACAGACTAACGGGGAAGTGAGACAAAAACTCCCAACCCCATCTGTGTCACATTCTCCTCCAGCCCAAATATGACAAGAGACAATGCTATAATAAGGTTTGGCCCCAGGCTCCCAGATCTCAGATCCTCAGGCTGCTCCTCCTCAGCCTCAGGCAGCTGTGGAGAGGGTGGGACAGCAGTGGATTCAGTCCCACAGACCCGGGCTGACCTGGTATTTCCAGGGTCTGCGTGTGAGTTACAGACAAGGGCATCAGTGGAAGGACCATAGACCAGGACACAAAATCACAAAAGTCTCACAGACATGAGGCCCATCCTTAGAAAGGACACAGCCTTTCAGACTTTTTTCTCCCTGAAAAAATCATAGATGAGGGGAGGGGGAGCAGAGTGTCTAGAAAACTAAAAGCAACAACAAAATTAAAACAAAATCCTCTCCACTTTCAAGTCTACCCAGTGAAAGTATTGTTCAAAAAAGGAAGCAAAGTAAGAATTTCTCAGATGTACAGAAATGTAGAGAACTGACATGCGCAGACGCTCTGAACCAGAAAGAAGAGAGGACACGCTCGAGACACAGAGAGATGGGAGTCTGCACAGAGAAATGAGCACTGTCAGGTATCATTACCATGGGGATAAATATAAAAGATTTTGTCGTATTAAATTTCATAAAAGATATTAATGCAAAGTGCTATAAATGTATATTGTAGTTTATAATATATGATAAAGTTATGACAATGTTACCTCTAAGGTTTGAGATAATCAAGAACATATTATGATAAATTCAGGTGTATCACTCACACCTAGTTCAGGTCCAATGTGACATTTCTCACAAGTTCGTAACTTCAGCACCAGGAGTGATGTGTTGTCAGAATTCTCTGAATCAGGAGAGAAGGTCCCATGCAAACCAGAAACGAAGCACCAACCCCTGTGTAGTGACAGTCCATGTGGGTCACCTGCTCACTCACGTCACTGACACAGGAAGGGGTCACAGTGCAGTTGCTCTTCCCTCCCCTGGGTCCTTCTTTAGCTGGGCCAGGTGTGTGTGCTCAGTGGGATCAGTCCTGCCCCTCATTTCTTAATATGGCAGGTTTATGTCACATTCACCTGACCTGGTTTGGACCATGACCCACTTAGCCTCTCACTCTCCTTCCTGCTCAGAGAGACCTGACCCGCCCCCCAGGACAGTGACCCTGCTGTCCCCACACTCACTTCCTTCTACTCCCCCTCTGCGCACCCTGATGGCAGCTCCAGGGTCCCTTCCAGAGAAACCCCTCCAGCCTCTCTCCACAGAGGCTTAAGATACTTAACCTGCCTGTTCATCCTGCCTGTCCATTTTTGTCTGATCTCAACTGATTATCTGAACAGTACAACAGCTGCACAGTTATTCCCCTGTAATTATTTTTATTGATTGCTTAATTGATTGATTCATTGATTTCTGCTATTATTTCCCTCTTTAGTCGGACCTGTTCTTAATGCAAACACACACAGGATAACAAGAGACCTGGAGAGACAGAAGGCCCTTTGTTGCTGCAGCCCCTTTTCTTCCTGCAGCAACAAGTCTGGGGTCCGACAGGTGTTCCGCAGACACTCACCACCCTGTGAGGTCCCGAGTCCTTCCCATTTTCTTGCAGGCCATGCCTGAAAGTCAGGGTCGGCTTGTGAAAAGCTGTTAAACAACATGGCAATGCAAGACACCAACCCTCACTCTAAAGGCTCCCCATTCAGGGAGGCAGACAAGGCTGTAACCAGAGTCACGGCGACTTTCTTGGTGGGCAGTGCACTGAGGACGGGAGGGTGAGGGTTGTTGTGCACAGTTAACGGTTGTCTGTTCACATTCTGCCCGAAACTTCAGGATTGTTCATGAAAAGTATCTTTAATAAATCTGGATACAGTTTGGCTTGGAAAAAAAGGCAACATACAGGCAGAAGGTGGTGGTGACTGTGCTGTGTCACCCACACCAGCATGTCCACTGTGTGCTCCCATGTGCACACTGGCATCTGAGAGGCAGGGCTGGTCCCGTGCACACATCTCACCCAGGACGCAGTGTCTGGCAGACACAGTGGGGTGAACAAGTGTTTGCTGGGTGAGTGTCTCCTGTCTCAGTCTTTGGGGTAATTGCCACCAGTGCCCTGTTTTCAACCTGTACTAGTGGTGGCATCAGTGAGAGGTAGTCCCTGTGTCCTTTGTTTCCCATGCAAGTGCCAGAATCAAACCACTACCCCAGGTATATGTAGAGATGCTTCAGGTGGGCCCCATCACTTCATCCTCCAAAGAGCCTGTTAGTAATTTCATGGGTGATCTGAACCACTTGTGCCTGGTCCTGAGCCCGGGGGTGGTTATGGAGAGAACAGTAATCCCCGCTAGGACCCCCAGGGTCCCTGGATCAGGAAGTCTCCACCTGAGCAGTAGTGGGTTCAGACTCTGCCCTTGGACAGGGCACACACCTGCTCCCCCTGCAGTCAGTGGGGGGAGGCCACCAGGGGGCAGCAGAGCCCACCTGGCAGAGCCTCCTGGAGACTGGGAGGGCCTGGGCATAAGGAATTCCACCATGCAGGGGTAGTGTTGTAATTTATGTCCTGGAACGATCTATCCCTTTATTAATAATTAAAATATTTAGTGGTGGTAAAGCAGGGGGAATATTAACATCCAGGTCCCATCTTTAAAAGGAGTAGTAAGTTTTCTACAGTATCACCTTTGACACAGAGGATGGAACATTCTGACTCTGAGTCTCTCAGATTGGGTCTTGTAGGATTGGCTTGTTTTTCCATCATAGGTCCTGGTAATTCACTGCAGTCCAGCCCACCCCATTTGTGCTCACACTGTATCTGTCACACCTTTTCCACGCCTGGGGCTGACCCAGGCACTAGGACACATGGGGACACGGGGCACAGCATCCACAACCTGTCCCAGGAGCTGGAACAAAAATAGAAACTGACAGCATCTCAGGGGCTCCAAGTTCTCCTTGTGCCCTGAGCAAGGTGGGAATGTCATTCAGGATCCGATGCTCACACGCTGTCACTGGGGCCCCTGCTCAGACCTCAGACTCATATCATCACCACTACAGTTAACACTGTATAGTGGGTTCAGAACATGCAGACAGACGTCACCTCTGAGGTCTGATAAAGCCAGGCAAGCCCAGGAAAGAGGCCATGAAACAGTCTGGGATGGAGATGTCAGCCCCAATTTGTGGTGCCAGGATATGAAGAGGAATCCCCTGGGAATGAGGTGGGGTCTGCAGGGACCGCCCCACCCTCCTTGAGTCTCTCAGGCTGAACCCCATCAGGAACCTCCCAGCTCCTCAGGCAGCACCCCTGAGCCCTGGCTGATTTGCATACCCAGCAGCTCTCCCTCCAGCAAGGGGATAAGAGAGGCCTGGGAGGAAAGCTGCCCAGCCTGGGGCCTCAGGGAGCAGAAGTGGGGCACCTCCACAATGGCCTGGACCCCTCTCCTCCTCAGCCTCCTTGCTCACTGCACAGGTGCTGCCCCTGGCTCCCACCCACTCTTGTCCCAGCGGTCTGAACAAGCCTGACCCTGACTCTGAGCTCAGCAGGGCACTGCCTGGGGGACCAATGCCCCTGGGTCTGCCACAGAATTAGGGAATGGTGGTCCTGTTCCCTTCACTGTGCTCACTGTTCTGAGTGAGCCTGAGGGTCTGCACCTGCCAGGAGAAAGGGACAGGAGGGTCCTCATTTCCTCACAGGCTTCATGGGTCAGCTGGATCCCTGGACTACGAGGGCTGAGACTGATGGTGCAGAGAACACCTGTAGATGTCTCCAAGAAGGGCAGGCAAGAGTCTCCTGGGAAAGGGTCCTTTGTCCTTAAACCCACCTGTCCTTTTCTGTCTTGCAGGCTCTGTGTCCTCTTATGAGGTGGCACAGCCATCCTCGGTGTCCGTGAATCTGGGAGAGACGGCCAGGATCACCTGTGGGGGAAACAGTATTGGAGATTATAATGTGCAATGGTACCAGCAGAAGCCCGGCCAGGCCCCTGTAACAGTCATCTATAGTGATAGCAACCGGCCCTCAGGGATCCCTGACCGATTCTCAGGCTCCAACTCAGGGAACACGGCCACCCTGACCATCAGCGGGGCCCAGGCCCAGGACGAGGCTGACTATTACTGTGCAGTAGGGCATAGTGGTACTAATACTCACGGTGACACAGACAGACAGGGAAGTGAGACAAAAACCTCAGTCTGTGTCACACTGTCTTCAGGCCCCGTGAGGACTACAGACAAAGCCATGAGTGGCTTTGGCCCGGGTCCCATTTCTTAGGTGTCTGAGTGGCCCTTCCTCCCAGCCTCAGGCAGCGCTCAGGGTGGGTCAGGAGTGGATTCAGGGGGGCAGGACCAGGCTGGACTGTTGTGTTTTATCCACCGACTCAATTCTGAAAGAGGGCCTGGCAAAACGACAGACTGCCTGAACCTGTGTTTAGGAGTAACAGTGTTTGAATTTCTGCATCCTGGTGACTGGGCGGCTCCTTGATGAAACGCTCTGGATTCATGCCCAGAGCTGCCAGCTCAGCTGAGCTCCGCAGGCCCCAAGCACCGTGGCCGCCCAGGACTCTGAATGGGGCCATCCAGTTACTGCACACCCAGCACCTCTGCTGGAGCCCAGGTGACCACCGCTGTGCCCTCACCAGGAGGTGACCATGGGGCAGCAAATTGCCAGACTCAGGGTCGTTCCTCTCCATGACTGTGACTCAGCCCTGTGACCACCTGATGCCAAGATCCAGACCCTGTCTCAGGTCACAAACCCAGCAGCTGTCAGCTGAGTCCCCCACTGTCACCACTTTGAAGTTCCCAGGTCTTGCCTCTGATCTTCCATGCAGAAAGACCCCTGACACCCCCCTGAGTGAGATTCTCCTTGTCAGAGGGAATCTCCAGGGCCCCAGAGAGGAAATAACAGCCCAGGGGAGCATTTAGGAGAGGAGAGGGCCTCAGAGAGAGGATACTCTGGGCGCTTGCAAACATTCCCACCAGACTGGTGAGCCCACGTAGGACGAAACCAGCTGAGGCTGAGGAGGAAGCCACCCAAAAACACAGGGAGGGATAGTCACAGGTCAGCACACCAGCCTGCAGTGCTTGTGCCCAGTCAGGGGAAGCTCCCAGTTCAGGCATCAGGTGGAAAAGTCAGGAGACCTATGTCCCACGGTGGGAAACTTAGTCCCAACCAAGGTCTGCTCTGGTGGCATCTCAGAAAGTGTCAGTGAGAGCAGGTGAACACAGGACGGACCTGTGACCAGTAAGACACTGAACCCCAACTGGGAATCNCATTTAGGAGAGGAGAGGGCCTCAGAGAGAGGATACTCTGGGCGCTTGAAAACATTCCCACCAGACTGGTGAGCCCACGTAGGAAGAAACCAGCTGAGGCTGAGGAGAAAGCCACCCAAAAACACAGGAAGGGATAGTCACAGGTCAGCCCACCAGCCTACAGTGCTTCTCCCCAGTCAGGGGAAGCTCCCAGTTCAGGCATCAGGTGGAAAAGTCAGGAGACCTATGTCCCACGCTGGGAAACTTAGTCCCAACCAAGGTCTGCTCTGGTGGCATCTCAGAAAGTGTCAGTGAGAGCAGGTGAACACAGGACGGACCTGTGACCAGTAAGACACTGAACTCCAAATGGGAATCCCGGACACTGGGGGACACACACATGTTCCAGATCCTATAGGGATCATTCACAATGCCTGACACCCTGTTAGACTTTTTTGTAAAGAATCAGGAAAACAGGACTGTTATGAATGTAAAACCATTTTATCCAAAAGGGCCCTGGAATTGTCCAGATGATACAGTGTGTGGACTGGGACACAGAAACTGTGACTGCGACATTATTTCCTCCAATCATAAGGGAGAATGGATGCTTTGACACAGCAAGCGAAGACTCAGAGGCCAAAGATCGAAATTGGAAACCTGGGAATAAGAGCTGTAATATTCGGAATTAAAATGCATGGGATGAGATAGTCAGTCAACTATTCAAAATGGGACAGAAAATAAAGACCGAAGATAAAAAGAGAGCCCACCTTGTCTCCAAGCACCCCCACATGTCTTTTTAAACTACACTTTTCTCCACCACATCACAAGGTCTAGCACCAGAATGAAGCTCAATCTGATGAGAGCAGGACAGTTAAGCACCAATATCCCGGTGGCCTAGGAAGGAGTTGGGGACACAGCAGGAGGAGGTGAGAGTTTCCATGGTGACTGAGACCAGAACACACAGGTCCCCTGGGATGGACTGAGATGCAGATGCAGCTGCAGCAGGTCAGGATGGGCCTGGAACGTTCCTGTGTGACCGTCCCTTCCTAGGACCACACTGGGAGTGGCTTCACTCCTATCCACCTGCCACTCACAGCTCAGTGACAGTCCCACAGGAAGGCACCATCTGTGCAGCACAGGGACCTGCTCTCCTTGATGAAATTTCAATCTCCCTAACGGAAAAACAGAAATTTCACACATGATTGAGTAGGTAGTCAAGGATTTTAAGAAAATTTGAACTCCATTTGTTCCAGGGTGTGGGAGAATGACTGGACATGGTAATTGCAGACAAGGAGGACAAAAACCACAGCCAAGTCACCACACAGATGTAGAAACTTCAGCGTCGGAGACACAATGACCCTGATGTGACTGACAGCAGGTTCATCTTGGCAGAGGAAAGACAGTGACAGATGATGTGGAGGAGAAACTACAGAGAGAACCTGAGACACACACACAAAACCCCATTGAATTAACATGCACAGAAGCATCAGGAGCTGGAGGGCACGGAGGGAGCCTCACAGGAATGTGATGGCAGCCTTTGAAACAGAGACATTTTGGGGGAGGTAGAAAAATTATTTGACGAAATATTGGGCAAAAAGTACCAAATTCAGTGAAAACTGAGATCCTACAGATCCAAAACCCTCAGCATAACCCAAGCACAGAAAACACACAGAAAACATCAACACACATCACAACCAAATTCCTAAACCCAGTGTCAATGAGAAAATCACAAAAGCCTCAGAGACACGGGGCCCGTCCACGGAGAGGACGGAGCAGAGGGATCAAAATATTTTCTTGAAGCAGGATGACTTTCTATTTTAAAAAAAGGAATATACTTCCCTAACTCACAAGCACAGACCACGGTTTCAAAGTGAAATCCCCCAGGATGGCACTCACAGGTGACCTCCCAGGTGGTCAGGGGACGACAGCACAGGTGGGAGCACTGGCCTGCAGGATGGGCCAGTGGGGTCCATGGGGGACCTGAGGTGTGAGTTTGAGGAGTGGATGCCCTAGGGTGAGAAGGGCAGAGAGGAGCTGCTGTGGTCCCCTCAGCTGGGGACAGCGGGGGGCGTGTCTCAGGCACCAGACCCTGGTCCCCTCTCAACTGTCTTTCAGACCAAAGTCTGAGGAGTGAGTCAGGGGTCTGTCTGTCTGTCTGTGCACATGAGTCACCTCAGGGCTGCATCGTCGCCTCCAAGAACAACACCTCCAGCATTTTGTACGTGAACTCACTTCGCTGCACCCCCAGACCCACCAGGGTGACAACCCATGTACTTGTTTGGGACATCAGGTAAAAAGTGCTGTCTTATCAACTGTAAGATTTTACACTTTTATAAAATTAAAAGGCTTGTGTCCTGATACTCACACTGGTCGAAACTCAATGGCTTTGACCACGTGAGAAAACAACCCCGACATAAACTGTTAGAAACCCATCCTGACGTGAACCTTGTCCAGTCACCTGATGCCAATGCCCATTGACATGGGACCCTGTCCCCTCTGCCAGGGAGGGAGCTGTGGGAGGGTCCCCCAGTTTCCCGAAGACCGTCCCGTGTGTCACTGGGAAGTGCAGGTGCCCACACGTGAGGACCTGAGCACCCTTCACAGCAGACTCTGGGAGGATGGGGTCCCAGGAACAAAGAAGAGAGTGGTGACAGAGGTACTGGGGTTGGACCATTGGGACACGTAGCCCAGAGAGGGGCGGGGCAACGAGAGGACCCAACACTCAGGCTCTGGGTCAGCCTTCTGGATGGGGGTCTTGATTAGCCATCCTGTCTGGGGGTCTCAGGGAAATCACAACCTCCAATGACAGCCCCCTGCCCATCAGACAGGAGGAGGGGCTTGGCCCTAAGTAAAGGGACGAGGTGGAGTTATCCTGATGTCAGGTTATTATGATGTCAGGTGAGGGGTGCATATAAAATCCTCTCCGAAGTTCACCATCCTTTAAGTCAGAGGTGGCAAACATAAGGCCTGGGAACCGAATCCAGGCCTCCACCTTGTTTCCACTTGGCCACAGCCCCAAGCTCCTTGCCCCTACTTAAGTGTGGAGGTGACTTTGCCTGAAAGTCCCCTTGTCTGCCACAGATGAAAGTAACACTACCAAGACATGATCTGCTTGGGGAGGAGAGGTGGCCAATTTCTCAGAGGAAAAAGGTCAGGAGCTTCTAACTCAGTGGCTTTTATTGGCTTTTAATACCTAGGAATACAGGCAGCAAGGATCAATCAATAGATAATATTTCAAAGAAATCTGAGGGCTTAGTCTGAGTCAGAGTCTGCCAGGAAAGGGGGTTGCAGAAACTTTGGGAGACATACTCATTTCCTGCTCAGACCCTTAACATATGAATGAAAGCACTCTTAGCAAAGGAGGTTTCACAGGAGTTTTAGGAATTCTTTCTTATGCCCGATCACCTTGGATCTCAGTCTAGCCAGCAGAGGACTGCACCGCCTCCCCCATCAGAGGTTTTCAGTCTTGAGAGGATTAGAGCCAGGAAGTGCTTCTCCCAGAGGACATGGGGACTCGGGCTATGTCAGAATAGCCGGGGATGGAGGGTCCACCACTCCCTCTTTGTTCCAGCCCCCCGAGTCCTTCCATGATGGCCTCCCAGGTGATCCTGTCTGGCTTAGGTTTCCCCTCCTCTGAGGGGTCTTACCCATCATGGACAACCGACCATGCTTTGGGGGCTGGGGAGGAAGTAGAGGCAGGATGTGCTACCAGAGAGAAGCTTTGTCTCCTCCTAGCTCTCATTCCGGAGGTCGCTCACTCATCCTTAGTCATGGGAGGTAGTTACAATTCCTGAAACCAGGCAGAGTGGATCCCAACAGTTAAGAAGTAGTTACATTTATACACTCCTAAAATTATATTCTGCCCTTCAAAGGCAACTTCAAGGTTGATGTGGCCCCCTGTGAAAATGAGTTCGACACCCCTCCCTGCCTTAAGTTCTTAGAAGTAGCCCTCTGATGCACTACCTACACATGTAGGATGATATTCCTCCTGTGAACACGAGGGGGCACTGTGGGTCCTGGTTTGGGAAACTTGATAGGTTAAGTGCTCTTGGCTATGTTTGAGTGCAAAGGGCATGACCGAGGCTTCTTTGAAGACACTTCAGAGAACTGCATTTGGGTAAAATCAACTGTTAACAATGAAACCAACACCTGGACCTTCTTCTGACCTCAGGAAATTACCAACAGGATGCTGTTAGGCTCAATACTCAGAGCAGAGCTGAGAGAGTTGAGGAACAGAACAGATTTGCATTCAGTGCTCCTCCCTCTTGAGAAGCAAGGACAGAGGATAAGACAGGAGCTTGGACAGGCCAGTGCCAGCTGGGTGGCCTCAGGGCAGAGCTCCTGGAAGCACCTCCCACCATGGACTGGGCTCCCTTCTATCTCCTGTCACTGGTTTTCTCAACAGGTCAGTGAATCTCTGGGCACTTGGAGGCCCTGAAGCCCTAAGCTCCCCTCCAAGCGCAGTTTTCAGGGGCATCTGACCAGTCTAGGTGCATTGGGCATGATCCCTGTATTTTGTGTATGCAGGTCTCTGTGCTCATCCTGTGCTGACCCAGCCCCCGTCTGCTTCTGCCTCCCTGGGAGCCTCGGCCAAGCTCACCTGCACCCTCAGCAGTGAGTACAGTGACTACCCTGTTACATGGCAGCAGCACCAGGCAGGGAAGGCCCCTCGGTATGTGATGTGGCTAAAGAGCGATGGAAGCCAGAGCAAGGGGGACGGGATCCCTGACCGCTTCTCAGGCTCCACCTCTGGGGCCGACCGCTACCTGACCATCTCCAACCTCCAGTCTGAGGACGAGGCTGACTATTACTGTACAACAGGGGACAGCAGTGGTAATGCCACAGTGACACAGGCCAACGGGGAAGTGAGACAAAAACTCCCAACCCCATCTGTGTCACATTCTCCTCCAGCCCAAATTATGACGAGAGACAATGCTATAATCAGGTGTGGCCCCAGTCCCCAGATATCAGATACTCAGGTGGTGTCTTCTCCATCTTCAGGCAGCTGTGCAGAGGGTGGGACAGCAGTGGATTCAGCCCGATAGGATGGGGCTGACCTGGTGTTTCCAGGGCCTGGGTGTGAGTTACAGACAAGGGCATGAGTGGAAGGACCACAGACCAGGACACAAAATCACAAAAGTGTCACACACATGAGGCCCATCCATGGAAAGGACACAGCCGAGGGATCAGGGCAGACTTGTTTCTCCCTGAAAAAAACACAGATGAGGGGAGGGGGAGCAGAGTGTCTAGAAAACTAAAAGCAGCAACAAAACTAAAACAAAATCTTCTCCATTTTCAAGTCTACCCAGTGAAAGTATCATTCAAAAAAGGAAACAAAGTAAAATGTTGTGCAGAAACGTAGAGAATTCACACCCCCAGACACTCTGAACCAGAAAATGCAGAGGACACGCCGGAGACACAGAGAGATGGGAGTCTACACAAAGAAATTCATGCCATCACGTATAGTTACCATGTGAATAAATATGAAACATTTTGTCATATTAAATTCCATAAAATATATTAATGCAAAAGCGCTATAAAATGAATGTTGTGGTTTATAATACATGATAAAGTAGAGTTATGACAAAGGTAGTTCAAAGGTTTGAGAAGAAGAAGAACCTGTTATGACAAACTCAGGTGTCTCACTCACACCTTCTTCAGGTCCAATGAGACATGTTCTCACAAGGTCATAACTTCGGCAGGAGGAGTAATGTGTTGTCAGAATTCTCTGAATTGACAGAGAACATCCCATGTGACGTCCTGTGCAAACCAGAGGGGAAGCAGCAGCACCTGTGTAGTGACAGTCCTTGTGGGTCCCCTGCTCACTCATCTCACTCACACAGGACAAGGTCACAGTGCAGTGGCTCCTCCTTCCCCTGGGTTCCCTTTCAGCTGCTCTGACCCCTGGGCCAGGTGTGTGTGCTCAGTGTGACGTCAGTCCTGTCCCTCATGCCTTAATATTGCAGATTCATGTCACATTGGGCTAACCTGGTTTGGACCACAACCCCCTTAGTTTCTCACTGTCCTTCCTGCTCAGACAGACCACACCCTCCCCCCAGGACACTGACCCTGCTGTCCCCACACTCACTTCCTCCTCCTGCTCCCTCTTCCCACCCTGATGGCACCTCCAGGGTCCCCTCCAGAGAGACCCCTCCAGCCTCCCCCCACACAGGACCTGCCTGTCCCTTCTTGTCTGATCTCAACTAATTAACTGAATAGTACAACAGCTGCACAGTTATTACCCTGTGATTATTTTATTGAATGCTCAATTGATTCATTTATGCTAATTACTTCTCTCATTACTCAGGACATTTTTTAATGCAAACACACACAGGACAGTAAGACACGTGGGCAGACAGGAGCCTCTTCTCCTCCTGCAGCAACACGTCTGGGGCCCGACAGGTGTCCCCAGACTCTCCCCTGTGAGGTCCTGCCATCTCTCACTTTCTGCTCCGCCAGCCCCGCTGTGCAGGCTCTGCTCTCACCCTCGTTGCAGAGGGACCTCAGCGTGGCCGCTGCAGCTTAGCTGTCACACCCAGGGCCAAGGGGACAGGGGCTTCACAAACATAGTCTGTTTCTTTCCTTTACAAAGTTAAACTTTTTAGAAAATAAACCACCTGAGTGACACACCTATGGGTCAACACTGAGCTACAAGGTCAATAACAGCCAAGAGGGGTCTGGGAAGAGCAATCCTGTGGCTGTTAACTGCAGATGGAAGACAGCATACAGGTAGAAGGTGGCGGTGACTGTGCAGTGTCACCCACACCAGCGTGTCCCCTGTGTGCTCACATGTGCACACTGGCATCTGTGAGGCAAGACTCGTCCCGTTGACACCTCTCACCCAGGACACAGTGTCTGGCGTACACATTGGGGCTGAATCACTGTTTGCTGGGTTAGTACAGTTGCCACAACGCCCTATTTGACCCTGTGGTGGTGGTGGGCATCAGTAAGAGGCAGTCCCCGAGTCCTGTGTTCCCCATGTAAGCCCAATAACTACACAGCCACCCAGGGTATATGTCACAGATACTTCTGGTAGGCCCGCCCCTTCATCCTCCCAATGAGCTTGTTCATACTTTTATGGGTCATCTGAGCCACTTGTGCCTGGTCTTGAGGTGGTGGTGGTTATGGAGAGAACATCAATCCCCTCCCCTGGAACCAGCAGTCCCTGGATCAGGAAGTCACCACCTGAGCAGTGGGTTCAGACTCTGCACTTGGACACAGAACACACCTGCTCCCCCTGCAGCTAGTGTGGGGAGGCCACCAGGGGGCAGCAGAGCCCACCTGGCAGAGCCTCCTGGAGACTGGGAGGGCCTGGGCATGAGGAATTCTACCCTGCAGGGGGATTATTATAATGTTTGTTTTGGAACTATCTGTCCACCTATTAACAATTAACTATGGTAAAACAAGGGAAATATTAAGCACCATGTCGAATCTTTAAAAAGAGTAGTATGTTTTCTACAGTACTATCTTTGACATGGCTGACATAACATTCTGACTCTGAGTCTCTCAGAGTTGGTTCTTCTAGAATTGCCCTGTTTATCTGTCACAGGTCCAGATAACTGATTCCTGTCCAGCCCGCCCCAGTCATGCTCACACTCTGTAACTGTCACACCTTTTCAAACACTGGGGCTGACCCTGGCAATAGCACACTGTGGGGACGATGGGGCACAGCATCCAGGACCTGTCCCAGGAGATGGAACTGAGTTAGAAACTTCCAGCATCTCAGAGGCTCCAAGTGCTGCATGTGCCCTGAGCAAGGTGGGAATGTCATTCAGGCACCGATGCTCACACACTGTCACTGGGGTGGGACCCTGCTGGGACCTCAGGTTTATATAGTCAACACTACAGTTAATGCTCTACACTGGGTTCAGAACATGCAGACAGACGGCACCTCTAAGCTTTGCTGTGGCCAGGCCCGCACAGGAGTGAGGCCATGAGACAGTCTTGGTGGAGATGTCAGGCCCACACTATGGCACCATGGGATGAACCTGAAGCCCCTGGGAATGAGTGTGGGACTCTATGGCCCACCCTCCCTTCCCTGAGTCGATCAGGCTGAGCCCCATCAGGAACCTCCCAGCTCCTCAGGCAGCACCCCTGAGCCCTGGCTGATTTGCATACCCAGTAGGGCTCCCTCCAGCAAGGGGATAAGAGAGGCCTGGAAGGAAAGCTGCCCAGCCTGGGGCCTCAGGGAGCAGAAGCTGGCCCCTCCACCATGGCCTGGACCCCTCTCCTCCTCAGCCTCCTTGCTCACTGCACAGGTGCTGCTCCCAGGCTCCCACTCACCACCAACCCCAGGGATCTGGACAAGCCCGACCCTGACTCTGAGCTCAGCAGGGCACTGCCCGTGGGCTCCAGATGCCCCTGGCCCTGCTGCAGGAGGAGGGGATGGAGTTTGGTACCCTCCACTGTGCTCATTGGCTCTGAGGGAGCCTCAGGGGCTGCACCTGCCAGGAGAAAGGAACAGGAGGGTCTTCATTTCCTCACAGGCTTCATGGGTCAGCTGGATCCCTGGGCTACTAGGGCTGAGACTGATAACCCAGGGAATCCCTGTAGATGTCTCCAAGAAGGGCAGAGTCTACTGGGAAGGGGTCCCTCATCCTTAAACCCACCTGTCCTTTCCTCTCCTGCAGGCTCTGTAGGAGCCTCCCATGAGCTCAAGCAGCCATCCTCGGTGTCAGTGGAGCTGGGACAGACGGCCACGGTCACCTGTGAGGGAAACAGCATTGCAAGTACATATGCTCACTGGTACTGTTACCGAACAAGGGGGTCCGAGGAGTGGGGAAATACTTGACCCACCCAGGGACGGTATATACTAATATCTATTGGGCTCTTCTGTCCGCCACCAATTGGAAAGGCATCTCTCAATGCCAGAGATTTGTGGAAAGGAAACAAAATGTTTATTTAGTGCTATTTAGGCCTAGTGCCTTCATTAAAATATTAAAATCTTTAAGGGTATGCACCTACACACACACACACACACACACACAGCACTCCCTTCTCCCACTGTCCCAATTCCAGGTACCTTAAATCAGAAAAAGAGCACACATCCGTTTTTCAGGTCCCTGGCACTGTGAGCTGTGTCACCTGTCCAGGCAGGATCTCCAATTAATCCAAAGTCATGCGGCACCTTCCGCT
>NW_028089418.1:0-2283 GCF_014824575.4 Sturnira hondurensis
AATTTTCATTGCAACCAATGTACAAGGCTGGATAATCCCAGTGCATAAATTATAAAATGCATGTTAAGGTTTTAGCACAGTGGCTAGCTCCCTCTAAGGGCTCAGTAAAAGGTTGCTATAATAGAAGTCTTACTTTGGTTGCAAGTATCAGAAATCTATTTTTTAAAATATTTTATTTATTTATCTTTAGAGGGGAAAGGAAGGAGAGAGGAAGGAAACATCAATGTATGGTTGCTTCTCATGCAGCCCCTGCAGAGAACTGGCCCCTGCCAGAAACTGGCCTGCAACCCAGGCATGTGCCCTGACTGGAATCGAACCGCGATCGTCTGGTTTGCAGGCCCACACTCAATCCACTGAGCTACACCAGCCAGGGCCTTCAGAAATCTATTTAAAACTAAACTGCTTAACAGAACAAAAGGTAATTGTTTAAAGGACATTATTTTATGAAAACCAATGAATCATTAGACAACCAAGTTATGGAAATAATAAAGAAGAATCTAAATCTTATAGAAAAAACAAGGACAAGAACTTCATACCAGTACTGACTGGTGTGGCTCAGTGGATTGAGTGTCAGCCTGCAAAACGAGGGGTGGCCGGTTGATTCACAGTCAGAGCACATGCCTGGGTTGTGATCCAGGCCCCCTGGTGGGGGGCACACAAGAGGCAACCATGCATTGGTATTTCTCTCCCTCTCTCTTCCTTCCCTTCTAAAAATAAGTACATAAAATCTTTTTTTAAAAAAAGAACTTCACTGCCCTGGCTGGTGTAGCTCAGTGGATTGAGCGCGGGCCTGTGAACCATATGATCGCAGTTCGATTCCCAGTCAGGGCACATGCCTGGGTTGCAGGCCAATTCCCAACGGGGGACTCACGAGAGGCAACTATACATTGATATTTCTCTCCTTCTCTCTTTCCCTTCCCCTCTAAAGATAAATAAATAAAATCTTTTTAAAAAAAGAACTTAATACCATTAGGCAACTCAGCTTTTTCTCACCTCTCATCACCCTCATTCTTTCTAGGTGCAGAAGCCTTTCTCAACATGCACGCATCATGTCGACCAGCAATCCCATGCCTACATATTTATTCAACTGAAACAAAAACTCAGTTCACAGAAAATCTCATAAGCAAATTATTTTAGGAGGTTATTTATAATTAAAACTAGAAAAAAAACCCAAATGTCTTCCAACTGAGGAATAAAGAAGCAAACTGGTGCACACACATGCTAGAATATTACTCAGCAATCAACAGTATAAGAATAAACTATAAAAAATGCAACCTACTTTTCATGCATGCATTTTAAATCTATTTAACTAAACAAAAGAACTCAGATTCCAAAGGCTACCTACTACATGATTCCACTTACATGACATTCTATAAATGGAAAACTATAGAAACAGAAAATAAATCAGTGGTTATCAAGGATCGGTGTGGAGAAAGCTCTCAACTACCAAGGAGTATAGAGGAATTTGGGTAGTGGGAGTGCTGGACCTGTTTCCGTATCTTGATTACAGTGACATTTACAAGACTTTGGACAATTCTTAAAATCTGTAGGACTAACCATACACTAAAATGGATGAATTTTACTGTATGTAAATTATACTTTAGAAATTTTTGAAAAAGAAATGATAAAATGGCTTAGAAGAAATAAAATGACAGAGATTAAACAGATAAAATACTGAAGATATTGTTTTGGAAAAAATCCAAGACATATATCACAGATGTCTGTGAAATAAATAAAAAAAAGCAAAGGGACAGAGCAAATACTAAAATCTAACATTGAAGAAAAACTTTTTGAATTAAAGATTTAAAACTATATATTACAACTTCCGCCAAGATGGAGGCATAGGTGGAAACACTGTGCCTTCTCCCACAACCAAGTTTGAATACAACAAAGGTTTGGAGAAACAAAGACACAACCAAAGGACAGAAAATTGAATTATACGGAAGTCTGACTACATCTAACTGTTCATCAGGACGGTAAGAGGGGCGGAGCCAGCAGCGAGCAGGGGCAGGCAGGACAGGGCCCCCGACCAAGGCGTGCAGGCAGACGGGAACCAGTTGGGGTGCGGGGCAGACCGCGGGCGCATATTCGCGCACAGTGAGACAGACCATGCAGGCCCCAGGGGGCGAGGGCGGATGGCGGTGGTACACTCACATGCAGTGGGACGAAACGCGTGGGCCCCGTGATGGCAGCAACTGCGGCACTGGTGAGGGCCGTGGCGGCAGGCTACGGACAGGACGCCATAGTCCCTCTTTGACCCCGCCCCCACATACAGCCTCACAA
>NW_028089419.1:0-1087 GCF_014824575.4 Sturnira hondurensis
AGGCTCCTCACAAGTTTCAACCAATCTGAGGGAAAGATTTCTGTTCCACTTCCCTGTAGAACACGGGAACGCTTAACCCTTTGCGCCCTGTTTGGATTTTCCTCCCAGTGCCAACTGTCAGCTGCAGTAGTCTTGCCCAGTGTCCTTGTCCTGCCCCACCTGTCCACATCAGCACTCTAGTAGGCACAGGGCATCCCACAGCCAAATGGGGGCCGAGGAAAATGATGGGCGTTTCCTGTACACTTTCACGTCAGAGACAAGAACAAACCTTTGTGCAGTGGGCAGATGAGTGGCTGTGTCCTCGTGGGATTCCCTGTTAACGGGTATAACGCCCATCATCTTCCAGAGGGACTCAGCCTCCCTTGTTTGGGAGAGGTGCTCCTGATGACAACTGCTGTGACTTCAGCAGGGAGACTGACGGCACTGCCCCCTTGTCACGATACAGTGTGTACCAGGTTGCTCGGTGTGACTTTACCTGGCTGACAGAATGGGTGAAAGATTCCTGTTGCCTTCCCTCTCAGTAGCCGACTGTTCCTTTTCAGACCCCGAGTGGTGACGTCCAGCACCAGCTGGCCGAGGAGTGCTTCTCCTACCAGTACCTGGGGAGTGCCCACGTCCAGCAGTACCACTCTGTGGTGCAGTACGGCGTTGCGGTGAGTGCCGTGCTGTGGAATTTCCCACGCGCTAAACACAAGAGACCCGGGAAGGGCGAGCGTCCAGGCTGAAATAGGGGGAAGGCTTCTCCAGAGCACTCCCATGCCTTCTCTCGGAGCCCCAAAGGCCCATGCAGACCGGACTCTGGATGTCCGCCTCTCCCACCAGCTCCATTGGAGGAAACAATGAAACTCCTCCCTATTTCAGAGCGCCTGAGAGAGAAGGATATAGTACCCGTCCCATTGGAATGTGTGAAAACGTACATGTTCCCTGGTGCGGCGGTTTTTCCTGTCAGTTCCCTCTTTCAGGTGCAGTAGGCATGTCCAGTCTCCCGTCAGGGCACAGGCTGTACACGACACCGCCGTAGAAGGGGGAGGGCAGGGTACGACCCAACGAGAACAGAGTAACACGTGGGACATTTCCCGCACACTTT
>NW_028089420.1:0-571 GCF_014824575.4 Sturnira hondurensis
CTTCTGGACTTGGGCGTCTCACCCTGTGTGCTTCCTCGTGGGGGAGGGAGATGTTCCTTCTCCGAAGGAACTTGCCGCGTGGCTGGGCTGCTTCCTCCACACCCTCCACGATTATTAGGGAAAAGAACTCTGCAAAGAAGCCGCCACGTCAGTGCCATTTCAGCAGATTTGCTCACTAATTTCCATTTTTCCGGAAGAGTAAAAAAGGGAGAAAAGCCATCCACTTTAGGTAACTTTATTTTTAGAAAAGTATTCTATCCACACATCCCCTTACTTATTACAGACATAAATACACGCACTCAGACGAACGAGCCCACGGGAGAGCCCTGTAAAGCAACTGGCGCCCCACTTCAGGACGCTTGTCAGTTACTGCAGAAGCTCAGCGCCTCTAACTTGCAGCTTTCCCACTAAAACATCCAGTCCGCCTTTCCACTGGGAAGCGTGTAATATTTTAGACCGTCTCCGTGGGTCTGTTAGTTTTGCTTGTCAGTTTCATGTGTGGCTCTGAGACTTTGGGTGGCTCGTTGGGTCACACGCAGAAACACGTGGTCTGCAAACGGTGCTTGGGGTC
>NW_028089421.1:0-1558 GCF_014824575.4 Sturnira hondurensis
AAAACACACAAGAATTATCATTATTTCTACTTCTAATCAACATTGGACTAAGCTTCTATCCAAAGCTGCAGGTCAAGAAAAATAAAGTCATGGGAGAAGAAAGGAAATTTAAAAACAGGATTTTCCCTCAAGAGCAATGTAAATTATTAGGGCAATTTCCCTCATTTGATGTTTTCAAGGCATTTAAGAAATGAATGAACCTAATTCTGTGATGATTACACTTGCATTATGTATTTAATAGTGTGTGTGTATATATATATATAATCTCCCAGGCCACTAGTCTGAAGTTCAAAATTTCTGTACATTTTTTAAATGGTTATGATTCTACAGAACATCATTTAGTTTAGTTTTTTTTTGACAATGCAGTCTTTCTTGTCAACTATTACAAAATTTAAGAGTATTTCCATTTGTCTTGGATGGAAGTGTATAATGCCACTCAATTTTATCTAACATATGTTGCTTGTAGAAAGTATATAACTATTGATACTAAAAGAGTTTTCTGGGAAAGTAACCGTTGTTGTTTTAGTTACTACAAAGGATAAACGTGTTCTCTGAGACATGTAAAAAAGAAAAAAAAAGTTTTTAGAGATGANTACATTTTTTAAATAGTTATGATTCTACAGAACATCATTTAGTTTAGTTTTTTTTTTGACAATGCAGTCTTTCTTGTCAACTATTACAAAATGTAAGAGCATTTCCATCTGCCTTGGATGGAAGTGTAAAATGCCACTCAATTTTATCTAACATATGTTGCTTGTAGAAAGTATATAACTATTGATACTAAAAGAGTTTTCTGGGAAAGTAACCGTTGTTGTTTTAGTTACTACAAAGGATAAACGTGTTCTCTGAGACATGTAAAAAAGAAAAAAAAAGTTTTTAGAGATGATAAAGGTATTAACTTTTATTTAAGTTATTTATTAGTCTTTAAGGAAAAAATAACTTCAAGTTCTTACTTATATCACAGCATCCTTTAAATGAAGAAAGTTTGATTTAAGAGACACTACTGACATAAAATAAGCTTAACTGCTAAAGCTTTGATATTTGAACTCTGGATCATTCAGTTTTATTATCAGGACCCTTTAAAACTTTCTATTGAACTATTCATAAAATGAGAGATTGAAGAGATTTTAAATGAACTATGTACGTGAAGACACTTTGAATTAAGCAAAAAATAAATTTTTTCTTATGAATGAGGAGGACTAACATGTTTTTTTCAAAAAGATAAATTTATATGAGTATAAAAACAGGTTGTTTTAGTGACCTAACATCTACTGTCCTTCTTTTGGTTGCCTCCTTCTATATTTTCTGTCAGAATTAGATCTTTTTCAATATGATGGTGCTTGTAGTTGGCCTGTCCTAGCCAATAGGTGGACTAATGATCCAATCAAGTCCCAAAGGCCCCTGAGTCCTTTGCTGTGCTATGCAATTACATTTAAAAAAAAATGGAGCTGAGTCATCTCTGGTGAAATGCCCTCAAAACATGGTTAACTTTTACTCTCTGAATTCTTGGAGGTAACCATTCCTGTTCTGAGTTGGGCTTCACAAGTGTCTTTTGATT
>NW_028089422.1:0-1638 GCF_014824575.4 Sturnira hondurensis
TATTCTCGTCAATTCTCTGAGAAACTATATACCAGAACTTAGTAAAAAAAAAAATCCGACTAATTACTCATATCCTCTTTTTACAATCTAATATGATAGGCACCAGTGCCGCAAATCATGGTAGCATAAAAGAAAGAAAATAATTATATTTTTATTTCTTTTTAAATGTATATCCTTTTTAAGGCAAGATAGGAGAATCCTAAAGGATATATCCAAAAACAGTTAATCATAGGTTACTAGAAACTGTATTAGCTAGAGTATTACATTTAAATTGGTGGTGATTTTACAGTAAAAGTCAATTATTTTATTCAGTATTTTTAAAAAATTACAGGATTTTTCTGACAGACATTGAAGTAGATGTTTCATTTAAAGTGCTAAAAAAAGTGAATATATTACCCTTTTGACCTTGTTTTGGTGATCTACTATAGAATATAATTCATTATAGTTTAAATAACATAGGCTATGGTGTGGAGTATATAAACCTTATTTTTCTCTTTATCAAATTAAAAAAGTATTTTCTTTTAATTTTGATAGGATCATTACCTATGAAAATTGGACAGAGTTGATAGATCCTATGGCCATATTTTTCTTATGAAATAAATTAAAATTTTATTTTCAAATGTAAATTCTAAAATGCAAGATTTATTCATTTTAATGGATGCACATACCTGAGATGAAAAGTGTCTGGAATCAGACATTCATTAAAATTCAATGGGCTAACTTGATTTAAGAACTAAAGTACAGACTGTACTTCATTCTGTTATAATGTTTACAAAGTGTTTCTTTCAAACTCAATAGCATCTATTGAGTGATTGTGAGGCCCTTCAGATTTTTGCTAAACAATGCAAAAAAACGCTGCAAACAATATACTTTATTTTATGGAGATTTTTGGGCGGTATGCACCAAGACTTCTACTATATGACTGTGGCTACCACTATAATAAATTCATATTTTTAGATTATTTATTTCTTTATTTTTAGAGAGAGGGGAGGGGAGGATGAAAGAGAGGGAGAGAAATATCAATGTGCAGTTGCCTCTCACACTCTTCCTACTAGGCACCTGGCCCACAACCCAGGCATGTGCCCTGGCTGGAAATTAAACATAAGACCCTTTGCTTTTTAAAATATATTTTATTGATTATGCTATTATAGTTGTCCATTGTTTCTCCCCTTTATTCCTCTCTACCCTGAACCCCAGTACTTACCATCATTCCCCCATCTTAGTTCATGTCCATGGGTCATACACATAAGTTCTTTGGCTTCTCTATTTCCCATACTATTCTTACCCCTCCCCCTGTTTTGTAGCTACCATTTATGCTTCTTATTTCCTGTACCTTTTTCCCCATTCTCCCCCACCACCTCCCCTCTGATAACTCTCTATGTGACCTCTATTTCTATGAATCTATTCTTGTGCTAGTTGTTTGCTTAGTTCATTTTGGTTTTGCTTTTTTTTTAAGGTTCAATTGTTGATAGCTGTGAGTTTGTTGTCAATCTGCTGTGAGTTTTTTTGATGTTCTTTTTTTTTCTTAGATAAGTCTCTTTGACATTTCATACAATAAGAGCTTGATGATGATGACCTTCTTTAATGTCACCTTATCTGGGAAGAATTTCATCTGTCCTTCTATTCCAAATGATAGCT
>NW_028089423.1:0-526 GCF_014824575.4 Sturnira hondurensis
TTAAACATTTAATTCTTCTTCAAATATTTGGTAGAATTCACCAATGAAGTCATTGGGTCCTTCCCTTGTGAAAAGTTTTTTTTTTTTTAATTTATTTAATTATTGTTCAAGTACAGTTTTCTGACTTTTACTCCCATCTCAGCCCATCCCCCTAAGTGCTCCCCACCTCTATCCCATTTCCACCCCTGTTAGCTTTGGTCCATGTGTCCTTTATAGTTGTTCCTGTGAATCCTTCCCCTTTTCCCCTGTGATTCTCTCCCCTCTCCCCTCTGGACCCTGTCAGCACGTTCTGTATTTCACTGTCTTTGGTTACATTTGGCTTGCTTGTTTGTTCTGTTGTTTAGATTCCTGTTAAAGGTGATATCATACGGTATTTGTCTTTCACCACCTGGCTTATTTCACTCAGCATAATGCTTTCTAGTTCCATCCATGACATTGTAAAGGGTAGGAGCTCCATCTTTCTTTCTGCAGCATAGAATTTCATTGTGTAAATGTACCATAGTTTTTGGATCCATTCATTTACTGA
>NW_028089424.1:0-927 GCF_014824575.4 Sturnira hondurensis
AACTAATATAGAGTTTTTTGATATCCTTCACATCCAGAAATAAGTGGCTACTGTACAGAAATTAAAATTAAATAATAATTGAACAAAAAAGAGGATGCATTTATTTTACAAATCTATTTAATTTTATTTTCTTCATATAAATCATTGGCTCTAGATACTTTGCTGTTTTGCTTGAAGATCAAATATATAATTTGATTTCTTGAAATATTTGAACTACATGTATACTTTGCCTTTTCAAAAGAATTCACATTCCTTGTGGTTTGATTCTTGTGTGTGCTCATGTTGGAGTGTAAAAGCTACCCACTTAACTCTAATGCTATATTCAGTCTATAGACTGATAAAGCCTTCTGGTCTCATTAACTGAAAACATGAATGACAACAACATATAGCAGAATAGACTATCATACCAAAACAAAATTTACTATATTACTCACAACTGTTTCAGGTTGTTAAAAGTTGTTTGTTTGCTTGATTTCAATCTGAATTAAGGGAGAATTTTTTTTTTCTTGCACAGTCACACATGATCTACATCTTGGGATAATAACACCTGTGCTAAAAGACCCCTGCATTTTCAATGACAGACCTTTAAAAATTAGAAGTCAATGACAATGCAGCAGCATGTCAATGAAAATATTTCATTTGATATTGATGAAAATATTTGATAATATTTGACATTTGATACAGATATTAATGAAAATATTTTCATGAAAATACTTCTTGTGTCTCTTAATTGCTTAAAAAATAATTTAACTAGCCCTGGCTGGTGTAGCTCAGTGGATTGAGCGTGGGCTGTGACCCAAAGGGTCGCCAGTTTGATTACCAGTCAGGGCACATGCCTGGTTGCAGGCCAGGTCCCCAGTGGGGGCCACGTGAGGAGCAACAACACATTGATGTTTCTCTAACTCTCTTTCTCCTTCACTTTCTCTC
>NW_028089425.1:0-827 GCF_014824575.4 Sturnira hondurensis
TGTGAGTTCTTTGTATATTTTGGATATTAAAACTTTGTCTGAGGTGTCATTGGCAAATATGTTTTCCCAAGCTGTTGCTTCTCTTTTTATCTTGATACTGTTTTCCTTAGCCATGCAATGCTTTTAATTGAGCTTTTGATGAGATCCCATTTGTTTCTTCTTTCCTTTATGTCCCTTGCTCTAGGGGACATATCAGTACAAATATTACTGGGTGGAATATCTGAAATTTTCCTGCCCATGTTCTCCTCTAGGACTTTGATGGTTTCTCGGCTTATATTTAAGTCTTTTATCCACCTTGAACTTATTTTGGTGTATTTTCTGACATTTTAACATTGTTAGTAATTTCTCTGTCCTTAGCCCAGAGTTTAACTCAATATTGGGCCTCTGAGATATTTGGAGAACTAGTACTCAGCCTTAGGGAAAAGCTTCAGAAGACACTGGCTCATTAGGATCTGGGGGTCACTACAAACTTCTGGCCCTCTGGGTGGCATAAGTGGGTTCGGGTGTTTGCCACTTGGAACTGGAGCTGCCTCCCTCTCAGGCCAGCAGACCACACTTTCTTTTTCCTTCTCCAGTGTTTTGTGTGTCTTCTGAGTGTCAGGGGGCATTAAGCACAACCTGTTTGCCTGTTTCTCCTGCGTTACCTGACAGACTGGATGGAGTTTTGGAGGAGCCACCCCCAGAGTGCTTTCCAGCACAAGATAGAAAAGGAGTCCCACAAACAGGTGCTGCAGTGCATATGCGCTCCCTCCCAATGAGCTCCAAGCCCCAGCTCTGGGAGGGCATTGTCCTGCAGGTCATAGAAACACCACCCACTGAGACTCGGT
>NW_028089426.1:0-763 GCF_014824575.4 Sturnira hondurensis
TCACCCAAAACATCATGGCCAATAGTCATATTTTATATGATAGAAACAAACTACTCAGTAGAGTGCAGGTAATCCTCTAAGAAGTCAAAAGTAAGGGGAAATAAGGAAACCAGAAAGCAAGGATATGCTGAACTAGCATATGATATGATTCTCAATCCATGTTATTGGTAGTCACCTTTCAGAAGTTGGGAAGACAGATGTTATGCCTCCTTCGTTATGTTTTGAAGTAATGAGTTTTCAAACTTGATGTTAGAAATGGCTCTGTAGATGCATCAGTCCCTGAGACTTTTCAGTGCTCTTGCACTCTAGTTGAGACTAACAGTCTGGTTATTCTTTTCAGTTTATTCAGGACTGTTTGAATGACAAACAAAAGAGAGCAAATGAGCTGGGCGGTGGGAGACTGGAAAGAAGGCCTGCCCACCAAAGCTCTGGAGAAAATTCAAGAGCTTGAAGGACAGCTGGACAAGCTNACTCTGGAGGCCGTGCTGCAAAAGCAAACACAGAAGGTAGCCCTGAAAACCTGCAGTTTACAACAGTCCACTGGTTGTTAGCCTGAATTATTTCACCTTGTCTTATTCGATAGAGGGGAACATGGTTTTGCTACCCTTATTTGGTATTGATCTGTCTCCTCTCAGGATTCCTTTTTTTTTTGTAAAAGGTGTTATTTATTGAGTTTTACAGAGAGTTGAAGGGAGCAAGACAGAGCGGGACACAAAGATCATTTTGAGCAATAAACATAGGTTAGTTGTCTCCTGCATGCACC
>NW_028089427.1:0-827 GCF_014824575.4 Sturnira hondurensis
CTCATGGGCGTCTCAAATTTTACAAGCCCAAATTAACTTCTGATATTTTCCCAATGAACTTACTCTACTTGCTCTCATAACTACCTCCTTTGCCTACTGCTTCTATCTCTAACACATTTGTCTATGTAAAATCATATTTCATTAGTATTTTTAACGTGATGCTAATTTCCCTGTGTCTGACTTTCCCCTTAATTCCCCTTCAACAGTTTATTACTGCACAGAAGCCAGAGGAGTCCTTTTCACACAGGGCAGATTTTGTCACTGGTCTGCTCAAAACCCTCCAGTGGGTCCCCATCAAACAAAGATGAAAAGCCAAAATATTTATAGTGACTGCAGAACTTTAAATGATCTGTTTTTTCAAGATTTTATATATTTATTTTTAGACAGAGGAAAAGGAAGGGAGAAAGAAAGGGAGATAAGCATCAGTGTGTGCCCACTGCTGGGGACCTGGCCTGAGACCCAGGCATGTGCCCTGACTGGGAACTGAACTGGCAATCCTTTGGTTCACAGGCCAGTGCTCAACCCACTGAGCAACACCAGCCAGGGTAGATGATCTTGACCTCTTAATTCTCTGACCTCTTTCCCTAGTACTCTCACTGTGGTTCTCTTAACTCATAGGTTTCTTTGAAGTTACTGTAAAACCCTGAACATGCTTCTGTCTCAGAATCTTTTCATGTGGCATTTCCTGTGCTTACAACTTTACCTCCGAGTATTTATGTGGTGCACTCCATGACTTGTTTCACAGCTGTGTGCAAATATCACTTCATCAGTAAACGTTTCCTTAGCTACACAATTAATATTGAACACCCCTTTTCAGCATTTCTCCT
>NW_028089428.1:0-708 GCF_014824575.4 Sturnira hondurensis
CCCAAGAATGGTTTAAAAGGTCGCTTTAATTCCAGCTAAGAGATTTTTTTTTCTAACTAAAGCTATGAAATTGCTCTAGAACGTCACATGGATTTTGTATCTTCTTACCCTGGGCAGACACTCCTGTGACGATTGCTCTCATGGCCCCGACAGGCCTCTGCCCAAACGGAGAGTTTTGTATCCACCTAGATCACCGGCTGCACCTGAGAAATGCCAACCTGATGTTACGGCGGGGGGGGGTGGGGGGGGGTGGGCAGTGATGGTGCCTCAGGGAGCTGGGATGCTTTAAAGGGGCTGCGGGTCAAACCGGGCTTCCCACCCAGGGGTCCACCCCCACCCGACATTNCAGTCTGAGAAAGAGCTGTCAGGTCAGGAAGACCTGGATTTGTACCCACCGCGTCCCAACACCATGCCTGCCCAGGGGCTGTGATGGCAGCCGTGGATTCCCACTAGAGCAGATACAGCAGAGCCAGGCCCACACCTGTTTGGTCCGTGAGCATCCCAGAAGCCCCTGCGGAGAGAAGGCCCGGGGAGTGTCTCCGATTTAATGAGCCCGGCAGAAGTGACCTCGTCAGCTGCCTCCGAGAGAGGAGTACCCACCCACGCCCACTTTCTGGTGAGGATGGGTAACAATCTCCAGCCCATTGGATGGGGCCCTGGGGGGCAGATGAATTTAAATTTAAAAAATAAGAAAATGTAACATTTGTT
>NW_028089429.1:0-1773 GCF_014824575.4 Sturnira hondurensis
ATTCTGAAATTCTTAAAGTCTGAATATATGTGAATAAACTCACTCAAACATTGCAACAACCCGATGAGGTATGTACTATATAACTCCATGTACAATGAGGAAAGTGATCTGTCAGAGATACAGAAATGTTTGACTCTTTCAGAGATATAGAAATGTCTAAGATCACAGTATCAGTGGTAGTGCAATGGAACCCATATTTGCTTCTCTAAAACACTTACAAACTCATTTAAACTTTCAGAGTTTGCCCTAACCACCATTACCAGTTGGTTGTCATGCTGCAAAGTGAAAGATCGCATGTTTGACTCCTGGTCAGGGCGCATGCCTGGGTTGTGGGCCAGTTTCCAGGTTGGGGTGTGTGTGAAAGGGGAGTGGTCACTGTCTCTCTCTTTTCCCCTCCCTTCCCCTCTCTCAAGAAAATGAACAAAATCTTTTTTAAAAATTAGAAAAATAAACTTTCACAGTTTCTAAATTTTACATTGTCTTATCCATATGTCATCACATGAATCATCTGACTGACTGTTTCAACCAAAGGTCTTCTCTGCTATGCTGAAGTGAGAAATGCATTAAGACCCTCTGAATGAGGAAAGTGTACGATGTGTGGGCAGTTGGTACAGTGGGTGGTCCCAGATGAAGAAGAATGTGAAATGTCCAGGATCACAGCCTCCCACTCTAATCAAAGACAGCATCTCCCACTCCTGAGGAGCTTCAGGTTTGATGATTGAGAAACAGCAAATAATAAAATGACTTAAGGACATCATATAGGTTATATACTCTTCTATAGAAACTCATCCATCCGGAACTGATTTCAAATGCCCTTTCTTATAGGGTGAAGGAACAGCTTCTTTGAGTTCCAATGAGGCCACTCTCATCCTATTTAGAGTCATTTGTTCAACCCACCCCCCTTCACGTTGTGAGCTCTCTGAGAGGCTGGTCCATGCCTGAGACTTCTCAGAGGTTACAGGCCCAGATCAGGGCCCCCGAGGGCCCCCAAATGTCTGCTGAGTGATTTCACAATTACAAATTAAACTAGAAGATGATCAATGAACGCTGAAGGCAATTTCTGTGAGATATGAAATATGGAGAGAGCTGAGGAGTAAATTGATAGCAGGACTGTAATCTCACATTCATACTGTATTACACAATTCACAGAACACTTTGGTGAGCATTATTTAATTGCATGTTCACTGTAACATTGAAAATTAGCATGTTAGAGGTCATGAAACTGAAGACAACTAGCTACTGATACAGCCTTATTCAAACAGAATTGGTGGGAACCACCTGATCTAAGTACAAATATTCTTTCTAAGGTATTCCAAATTTTATCATCATTTTATTTATTGTCTAGATATGTTTCTGACAACTATTTCTTTATTCTTTTCCCAATATCCTTCACTCAATGTTATAGAGACAGTTGAAAGAAGAGAGCCATAAGGCACGAGTTCTAATCTTGGGTTCATTATCCACATCGGCTCTATCCCCTCTATTATTCATACTCCCTATGTGTTTCCAAGGGTTGAAGTATCAAAGACATGCATGTAAAATGTATCATAAGCCTCAAAAAAGTAAATAAATGTTATCTTTTAATGTGTGACTCTTATATTGAAGGCAACATCCACGGTGCCATTAAACAATGAAGACAGTTTGAAGGAATTACCAGGAATAGCAAATTTGATGACTGCAAGTGACTCAGAGCATGGCCAGAAACCAGTGTCCCTTCCTGAAGAAGCATGTGCCTTTGGAGAGCACACTAGACAAAAATCAAGTAAGAAAAAA
>NW_028089430.1:0-682 GCF_014824575.4 Sturnira hondurensis
GAGCCCAGGGGAGCTGGGGTGGCCAGGGCACCTGAACCCACGGGGGCCCCCCGAGCCCAGCCCCTGGCCCCACAGCCCCCTACATACATCCTGATACACAGGCCAGTGGTCGGGATCGTTGCCACTCTGGGTCGTGTTGCTGCTGGGATGCTCACAGAAGCCCTTCCTCACGAGGTGGCTGCTGCTGTTGTCGTCCTGGACCTCACAGGAGCAGGGGTAGGTGACGGTGGTGCGATTCATGAGCTCCATGTTTTCCGTCCAGTTGTAGGGGCTGGCCCAGCCACAGCACTTGCCCTGGGCCAAGAGGGGACAGGCTGCTCAGGCCCGTGCCCATGCAGGCGGGCTGCCCCTCCTGGCAGAGGTGGGGCCTCCACGGAAAGAGGCTCAGATCTGCCACTTGCAGGCCGCCCCAGCCCCAGCCACACGGCCAGGATCCGAGTTTAGGTCTCACTGTGGCTTCCGTGAGCCACAAAGGGTTTAAAGTGGCTTTTAGGAAATATATACCACAAACTACTAAACAGTCAGAAGGAAACATCAGGACCAGCAAAAATATAAAGCATAACAGGAGGGAAGTTCAAGTTGAAAGGCAGAACACAGGTGTGGGGATAAACTGGAGGGGAAATAACCTCTGGTTAAGAGCATGGGGTCTGGAGTCAGGATACTGGGTTCAAATCCCAGCTCT
>NW_028089431.1:0-2109 GCF_014824575.4 Sturnira hondurensis
AAGTACCAATGGCATATTTCACAGACATAGAACAAACACTTCAAAAATTTATAGGGAACCATAAATGACCCTGAATAGAAGCTGCAATGTTGAGAAAGAAGAACAAAGTAGGAGGGATCACAATACCTGATATCAAACTGTATTACAAGGCCACTATAATCATAACATATTGATCTTTACAGCTTTTATTAGATAAAGCTGAAGAAGATCAAAGTAAATTTAAGAACTGGTGATTTTTTTGTTATGACTGAATGTTACATTAAATAATCTTAATATAATGAGTTGAATAAAAAATATATATATATAAGAGAATAACGTCCAATTTACAGGCTGCCAGGAAAGACAACGATATACATAATTAACTACAATAGAGTCAAAGAATATGACCCTAAGAGGATTGAAACCTAAGTTTATTGTCCCAGAGGGAGAAAACTGCTTATACCTGGGGTGCTTGGACAAAATCTTATCAAGTACATTAGGTGCTGTTTTCTCCTTTTCCCCATTATTGGTGAGAAGAATGTAGAATATGGATAAAACTTTATAATAGCTTATGACTCTTAATTTTAACAAGAGGAAGAATTCATGAATATATGAATTATTAAAAGTAATAAAACATTCCATGTAGACTAAAATCCCCTTTGAATACCACTCTCAACTCCCAGTCTTCCATCACTTATGACTCTAATTCTTTCTTCATCCTAATCAATTTCGAGTTGATACTTTGGGGGTTTATTACCCAAAATATAAATCAACAGAAAATATATTGTTCATACATTTCTGTAACTTGTTTTATAAACTCAATAATAAATTTACATCTTATGTTAACACACACAGGTCCTTCTGCTGCAGTATATCCCCTATCATGGATATACTACTGTGTAAATAGCCCTCCCCCAATCAGCAGTTATTATGCTGATTTTTATCTATGAAATGCAACACTACAATAAGCATTTTAATCATTCACCTTTTTTCACATGTGCATGTGTTTCTCTAGGAGCAGAGACTAGAAAGAAATAAAGGAACAAGTTCAGAAGAAAGGAGATGAAGGTCACTCCAGGCAGAGGGAATATCGTGGAAAAAGCTCTGAGAGAGAATGGAGCAAATTCATGTTCTGATTATTGTGTTGCATGATTCTCTGTTCCATGTTTCTACTGTGCCTTGGAACTATAGTTTAAGAGCTGATTTGATATGCTCCCTCTGAAATTAATATCTTCACATACAGTTGGTGTGTTATTTGTTCAACTAGTCACTGAGGTTATTCTAAAGATAGTAAATCAGTTAGAGGAAAATGTAATCCCAAAGAGAAGATAAAGTAGGAGGAAATGTTATAGAATGACACACTTAGACCACAGAGAAATGGTCTAAGAGAAAACATTTTACCTTTTTCAAATCACAGACAAAAACAAAATTTTGATCAATGCAACAGAAGTCACACTAAAAACAAAAGAAAAACAAGAGCATGAGAAGCAAAACCAAAATGGGTCCAAATAAATCAAAATACATATACAAATCAATTATTTGATGAATCAAATTTTTAAAAACCTTGCTGCATATTGCTTAAGAGAAAATACTAGAAACAAACAACCAAGAAAGCTGAGCACATAGGATAGGATTTTGCAGCTGCCCCTGTGTGAAGAGAATGAAGCCCCTCCCTTTCACCAACCCACTGTGTCCACACCCTCCAAAGAGATATCCCAATGGAAAGATGATTCTGCTGAAGGGCAAGGAGACTCCGAGAGAACGAGTTAATGAACTAAGTTAATACCTATAAGGTGGTATCTCAGAAAAAAGACAAAAGACAGAGTTTCTAAAAGTTAATATTTACATACAAAAGGGGAATGAAAGAAAAGCTGGCAGAAACTAAAGAGTAAGAGAAATTAATTTCACAGCAAAGGACGAAGTCAAAATTAAGAAAATTCTGTACTTTTATATGACAAAGAATAAAGAAACCAAGTGTTAATAACAGTTATTACCTTTCTATCACTGGTCCCTCAACACTCATTCTTTGAAAACTTGGAATCTTTTATGAACTGTGTATAAAAGCATATTTCTAAACTTTCTAAAAACACAGTAAGAGCAGATGGGAAACCGTCAAGATCAAAACCATGT
>NW_028089432.1:0-632 GCF_014824575.4 Sturnira hondurensis
TATAATATTACTGTTAGGATGGTATGATTGTCTTTTTGCCGGTTTAGGAATACTGGTGCTGACCTGCAGGTCTTCAAGTGTGCAAGGGGTTAAAACTCTTAAAGCCTTCCTCTTCAGTTTGCCTCTTCTCACATCCTGGTGCCAGTCAGATTTTTTGCGTCTCCAGTTTCTCCAGTTCCTTGCTTCACTCATAGGACTGTCTGCTTTAGCAATTCCATGTGAGCCATCATTTTGCTAAATTCCTCTTTGTAATCCACGTTTGAGCTTGAAATAGTCTCTCTTTCATAAACTCACTCTTTTTCCTGTTACTTTCATCTCATAGTAGAGTCATAAAATTCAGGGTTGAACTCATTTAAGGGCTGTCTTTAGCCTATAGATCTGCTTTGGTGGCAAACACTGTGTTGTAAAATATTTTATTTCAGTCTGTTCTGTGTAGGGACAGCATTTTAAATGTTTTTAATATCAATTTGAAAGGTATCCATCTTTTGCTAACTACTAATATCTTGTTCTCAAAAATTTTAAAAATATTTTCAAAAACTTTATTAAATTTATTGGGGTGACACTAATTAAGAAAATTATGTAGGTTTAAGTGTACAATTCTATAGTGCATCATCTAGATATTGCATCGAGCA
>NW_028089433.1:0-551 GCF_014824575.4 Sturnira hondurensis
CTTAAAAAGAGATGGCTCATAGTACAATCTAATTCACTGTTTAGAGAAAAACAGATATGCCAACTCCATGGGAAGACTACAAGATTTCAAAATTATGGGACAACGTGTATGAGCATAGGCCCAAAAACTCCTCAATGGATTCATAGGACCCATGTACTCATGTTATATCAACAAAGATCTACCTTGACCACCAGGGAGGACTTGGGCTGAGGAGGGTATTTGAGAAGTTTCTGAAGGATGGGACCCTGGATCTTTAGGGAGAGCAAGTATGAAGATGTACTGATATATATAGATATATATAGATATCAATATATATATATATATCTATATATATCAGATTCCCCATTCCGGGGAAGAATTGCAGAACTCTTTCCGGCGGTGCCCTGACACACCACAGGAAAAAGAGATGATGTAACCGATGTCATGATGGGACTCATTGATACTGCAGCCCATGGTTCATAATGTGCTGACATCAAGCATGGTCCTTTCGGGATAACATAGCAAGCACATCCCAAAGGAAAACTTTCACCAGGGGCCACCAGGGGGTGCTG
>NW_028089434.1:0-1114 GCF_014824575.4 Sturnira hondurensis
TCTTATTACCCATCAGATTTATAATTTTTTGCTGCTTCTTTGTTTTTCATTATAGCACTTGGTAGTTTATTTTCCTCCAGACTCCCAACGTTTCTCAGACGCATACCCATGCATCCGCATTCTAATTAAATTCTGTATTGATGTACTCCTACTTTCATTGGATAGTACCTAGTACATCACTAAAGTAGAGAGTGAGTCAGAAAGGGAATGTTCCCAAAGCATTTTATGAAATGTTTTACTCCTCGAAGTACCTTCCTTCACAGCAATTTTGTTGGTGCCAAGATTCTGTATTCTAAACTACAGAATACCAAGGCTTATGGTATGGAAATAGTATTTAAAAACTAATGCAAATAAAATCCAGTAATATTCTACTATATTCAAATGCTGATTACTTTTTCTAATATACATTAATTTACAAAATTTTCCCTTGGAATGAAGTTATTCTTAAATCTTTCCCCCCCATACTATTGTTTTGTCTGCACTGATGAGATCCAAGGACAGAAATTTCTATGGACTAGATAAATTCTGAACTTTTCTGTTGGTGCTTTATACTGTTTTTTTAATATATTTCTAAAATATTTATTACACAAAGTTTCGTGTAGAATTGTCCATTTTTTAGTTATCATTATTTTGTAACACTTGCATGTCCTTTCCCCATTTAGTTTTCTTTACATTTTCTTTCAGCATTTGCTTTGCTTTGTTATATCCTTAACTTTATTGCCTTTTTTTATTCACAAAAGAGAAAATTTGTTGTAAGGTATAAGGAATCATGAGATTGGAACACTATTTCTGGACAGGTGGGTGTTTTCAGATTTTAATTAGCACATTTACTACACAGTTGTTGAAGCTTCTTTCTCTGGGTATGGCTTTGAAAAGAATGTGAATGAAATTTAATAATTACTTGAAATTTACTATCAGTCTAATTTATTATCACTGCTAATTTGGCAGAGACACAGTAAGTAAAAATTGGGTAGAAATGTTAGAAAACGAAAAGACCTTGATTAATACAAGTAACATGACTATGTGGATATCTGAATAATGAGCTAATCCTATGTGACTATCAATAAAATATTTAGTTTTAAATCATATTGTTTTGAGAATAACTATGAAATAA
>NW_028089435.1:0-1553 GCF_014824575.4 Sturnira hondurensis
GAGTCAGGCCGCGCACGGTGACGCCTGTCATCTCGGGGCCAACGTTTGACAGGTGCACTTTCCACGGTGAGTCTGAAACAATGAACAACATACGTGCAAACCCAGGTGAGCACATGTCTGAAGAAAGACACGGGAACGCGCCATGCATCCCCACGTGTCATCTCATGTGCCCAGCACGGCAGTGCCGAGGCACGCAGTGCTGACCCCATTTCACAGAAGTGGAAACCGAGGCGCAGGGTCCCGTGGCTGGTAATGAGGGAGCCTGGCACTGAGCGCGGGCTTCCCGTCACCCGTGCAGCTGTCAACAAGTGAGGGGGTTTGTGTGCAACCTGCCCAGGGCCAGGTAAGGGGGTCCCCGCACGCCTGTCCCTGTGCTCACAGTGAACCGAGAGGAGCCCCCTGCCTGCTCCCATGGTCAGCAAACTGCAGACTCACTGCCCAGAGAAGGATGTTGCCCGACGATAAATAAAAACTATATTCATTAACATTTTAATAAAAGAGGAAATGAGCATGATAGAGACAGATGGGGTGTGCGCCCTGAACCCATCTGCGTGGCCGCCCGTTCCACCACCGCACTCCTGAGTGGTTTTGGCTGGAGACCTAATGAGACTCGGCGGCTCGGAGCGCCTTCCACCAGCCACCCGCAGGTGAGCCCAGCCGCTCTGCCCGCGGGGAGGGCTCTCGCCTGCAAGGCTCTGGAAAGTTCTGCCGGCTCCTCTGTGCTCTCGAGGTTTTTCTGCACTGCGTCGGCCTGAGCGTTCCTAGAGGCTGACTGAAGGACTGAGACCTGGCAAGGACTCTGAGCCCCCCCACCCCTCGTGAGCCCCCACGCGGAGTGGCTCTGATGCCGGAACGCCATTTTGGAACTCTCAGGGAAAGGTTCCTGAGGAAAGCAGACGGTTTTCTCATTCTTCGGAAGCGGTGAAAGACCGCCTGTCCCGTGCCCTGGAGGAGCGACACTGACGTGGTTCCCACCATGGCGGGCAGAGGGGGCTGTGTGCGTGCTGGGTGGCACACGCAGAGCCAAGGCCTCTGGAACCGGGAGGACTTGCCATCCGCATCCTCGGGCCCCGAAACACACACCTGGCCGCAGGGCGTAGCTGTGGACTGCCCCCCAGGGCAAGGGGGCCCGCCCGGCCGCCGAGGAGTCCGGCTGTGAGCTGGGCTCGGCAGAAAGCCGGGCTGCTCAGAAGCAGGATGCCAGTTGGTGCTACAAAGGCCGAACCTTTCCAACTATTTCCAATAAAGCCGCTTCCAAAAATGGCTTTCTGGGAACGCAGTCCTCACCGCCAGCTGGGCATTTCAGAGTTCTTGGCTCCGGCTCGCCAGCGATGTAGGTGATCGACAGCGGACGCGGCGGCCCTCCCGGTCCGTTTCCCTAAAAAGGTCAGCATGCGCAGGCCCGGCTCACCGTGCGAGACCCACGCCAACCTCTCTTTCCGCTCTGGTGGCCTGAGACCTCCCTTCCTCCGGGGGAAGAGTGAAGAGCGTCCCTGGGGGGGGGGGGGTCCCTGGTGCCGTTGGAGGAACCAGGGCCCCTGTGCTCAGGGCCA
>NW_028089436.1:0-3116 GCF_014824575.4 Sturnira hondurensis
GAGGGCGAGAATAGTGGGGGAAATATAGAATCTAAAGAACTTGAGACACGTGATTATAAACTGGGGGGGGGAGAACAGTGGGGGAGGGAGTGTGCGGGTCGAGGGGAATGAAGGGCGGAATAGAACAACTGTAATGGTATAATCAATAAAATACATTTTTTTAAAAAATGCAACCAGAAACGACAGAAAATCAAACTGTATGGAAGTCCAACACTCAAGGAGTTAAACATTCGCCCAGACCAGTAGGAGGGGAGGAGACAGGCAGCTGGGGGGAGAGGACTCACTGCAAGGCAGCTGGACAACAGGGGTGGGCAACTCATCAGCTAGTGGACTGGGCAGTCCCACATTACCACGCAGAGAAACTAGGAGAACAAACTGGGGAACTAGATAGACCTCGCAACCCAGGGCTCCAGGACTGGGAAATTAAGCCTCAAAGCCTCTGACTGAAAACACCTGTGGGGATTGAGGCAGCAGCAGGAGAAACTCCCAGCCTCACAGGAGACTTCATTGGAGAGACCCACTGGGTCCTCAGACATACCACGAACCCACTCACCCAAGAATCAGGAACACAAGGGCCCAATTTCATTGTGGGAAGTGAGGGAAGGGGCTGAAAACCAGCAGGGAGCAGAGCAAGTGGCACTGTTCGCTCTCAGACCCCACCCCCAATACCACGTCACAACACAGAGACATTGGTTGCCCCATCCTGGTGGACACCTAAGGCTCTGCCCCTTAGTACCTAACAGGTGGGCCAAGACAAAAAAAATGGCCCAAATGAAAGAACAGATCAAGGCTCCAGAAGTAATACAACTGAGCAACAAAGAGAGAGCCAATGTATTACATGCACAGTTCGAACCTCTGCTCATCAGGATGCTCACGGAATTGGTGGAGTATGGTTGCAATTAAAGGAAAAAGTGAAGGCTATGAAAAGTGAAATACAGGAAAATGTACAGGGAACCAACAGTGATGGGAAGGAAACCAGGACTCAAATCAATGGTTTGGAGCAGAAAGAAGAGAGAAACACTTAGCCAGAACAGAATGAAGGAACAAGAATTCAACAATGAGGAGAGGATGAGTAACTTCCAGGACTTCTTTAAACATCCTGACCTCTGGATCTAGGAGTGCCAGAAGGGGAAGTGGAAGAGCAAGAAACTGAAAATGTACTTGAACAAATAATGAAGGAGAACTTGCCCAGTCTGCCAAAGGANCAAGAAGTTGGTGCCAAGGATAATACACTATGGCACATCCTAACGACCTTAGCCAAGCTTAAAGATAAGAAGAGAATCTTAAAAGCAACAAGAGAAAAAGAGACAGTTACCTAAAAAGAAGCCACCATTAGACAATCTGTTGATTTCTCAACAGAAACCTTGCAGGCAAGAAGGGGCTGGAAAGAAGTATTCCAAGTCATGAAAGGCAAGGACCTACATCCAAGATTACTTACTCTATACAGCAAAGCTTTTATTTAGAATGGAAGGGCACATAGCCCTGGCTGGTGTAGCTCAGTGGATTGAGCGTGGGCCTGGGAATCACATAATCACGGTTCGATTCCCAGTCAGAGCACATACCTGGGTTGCAGGCCAGTTCCCAGCAGGACATCACGACAGGCAACCATACATTGATGTTTCTCTCCCTCTCTCCTTCCCTTCCCCTCTAAAGATAAATAAATAAAATCTTATAAAAACAAGAGAAAAAAGAATGGAAGGGCAGATAGAGTGCTTCCCAAATGAGGTCAAGTTAAAGGAGTTCATCATCACCAAGCCCATATTATATGACATATCTAATAAAATGATGATCAAACACTATGAACAGTAAAATGACAACAAACTCACAGCTATTAACAACTGAACCAAAAAAAACCCCCAAAACTAAGCAAACAGCTAGAACAGGAACAGAATCACAGAAAAGGAGATCATGTGGAGGGTTATAAGCAGGGGAGTGGGAGGGTGAGAGAGGGGGAAAAGATACACATAATAAGTAGCATAAGTGGTAGGTAGAAAATGGACAGGGGAAGGATAAGAACAGCATAGGAAATGTGGAAGCAAGAGAACTTATATGTACAACCCATGGACATGAACTAAATGGGGGACTGTGGGTGGGGGGAGGTGTGCAGGGTGCAGGGGAGTGAAGGGGGAAGATGGGGCAACTATAATAGCATAATCCATAAAATACACTTTGAAAGAGAAATAAACCCATGCATTAACTAATATATGCTACAGTGAAGGAATCCAGTATGTTAACACACTCCTAAAATCTTCCATGTCCTTGTGCTTTCACCATTTACATTTAATGGAATTATAAACAAACTTGTTTCAGGTTTCCCATTTTCTTGTTTGCGTCTGCAGGTCACATCTGCTCTTTGCACTTCAGGTTTCCTTTCACTGCTCTCTGTGTTTTGGGATAGTTTTTTAGTATTCATTCCAACTTGTCCACTGGAATTCTAACTATAACTCAGTACATTATTTTTCTTAGTGACAGTTCTATGTACTATAACATACACACCTCATTTCACAAATTCTACACAGAAGAGGTAATATATAACCCCTGCAAGGTCAATGCAGAAGCCTCACAACTGTGCAGGTCCCTTTACACCCACTGCCTTGCGCTGCTGTTGGAATCTGTGGTCCATCCACACTCATCACACACCCCACCAGCTGATGGGCCCATTTCTGCATTCCACAGCCATGCCTGTTATTTTAAAGGTGACAGGAGAAAGTATGTGCTAAGTAAGTGCTATTACACTTACTTAGCTATTTACTTAGATATGACTGTTCTTCTTTAACTCTTGAATTTCCAAGTGTCCTTTTTGAATTATCTCCTGTCTGCCTGAAGAACTTGCCTGTTTTAAGAAACCAGATGCTCAGGTTTCCTTTATTTCACTTCCATTCTGAAGAATATTTTCAGAACAATTCCAGCTGAACTTTTCCCACCTCTCAGGACTTTAAACTCTCCTGAGTGTGATGGTTTCTGAGGGGAAATCTGCGTCAATCCAACCATGGTTCCTCCCTGTGGGATGTGCCATTTCTGTCTGGGTGGATTCGATTTTCCTTGACGGGTTTGATGATGCTCATGATGTGTGTGGGCTTGGTCTTCAAAGATTCATAGCTGAGCTCCCTGGGCAG
>NW_028089437.1:0-12291 GCF_014824575.4 Sturnira hondurensis
CAGAATAGCTGAATGGATAAAAGAGAATGACCCTCACATATGCTGCCTACAAGACATCCACCTCAGGACGGAAGACCTATGCAGACTGAAAGTGAAGGGCTAGAAACAAAGTTTTCAAGCAAACAAACAGGGGGGAAAAGCTGGACTTGCAATTTCCATATCAGACAAAATAGACCTCAAAAGTAGAGCAAGAAAAAGAGACCCAGAAGGTCACTTCATATTATTCAACGGAAATACCCAATGACAAATCATAAATGTTAAATACTTATGCACCTAACATGAGAGCACCTAAATACATGAAGAAAATCTTGGAGAACTTCAAGAAAGATATTGACAGTAACACAATTACACTAGGGATTTCAACAACCCACTGTCAAAAATGGATAGATCTTCCAAAGATATTGCAGCATTGAACAATGATCAGCAAAGATATTGCAGCATTGAACAATTCCTTAAATTAAATGAACAAAACTGATATATACAGAGCCTTTCATCCCAAAGGAGCAACATACACATTCTTTTCAAATGCACGTGGAAGATTTTCAAAGATACACTACATGATAAGACATAAAACAAGCCTCAACAAATTCAAGAAAATTGAAATCATATCAACCATTTTCTCTAACCACATGGGACTGAAACTAGAAACCAACCTCAAGAAAAAAAACTCAAAAACACTCAAAGTCATGGATATTAAAGAGCATGTTATTTTTAAAAATATTTTTTTATTTATTTGTTAGAGAGGGGGGAAGGGAAGGAGAAAGAGTGGGAAAGAAACATCAATGTGAGGTTGCCTCTCATGTGTCCCCTAATGGGGATGTGGCCTTCAACCCAGGCATGTGCCCTGACTGGGAATCAAACCAGCAACCCTTTGCTTCACTAGCCTGTGCTCAATCCACTGAGCTACACCAGCCAGGGTGATTAGCATGTTATTAATAAATAGGTCATAAATTAGATCAAGGAAGGAATCAAAAAGTTTCTGGAAACAAATGAAAATGAACTAACAACAATCCAAATCTTAGGGGATACAGCAAAGACTCTCAGGAAGGGGAAGTTCATAGCAATACAGGCCTACCTATAAAAGATAGAAATATTTCAAATAAACAACCTAACCCTCAACCGAAAAGAACTCAAGGAACAATTGGAACTGGAAAGCGTTATGCTGAGTGAAATAAGCCAGGTGTTGAAGGACAAATACCATATGATCTCACCTTTAACAGGAAGTTAAACAACAAAACAAACAAGCAAGCAAAATATAAACAAAGACACTGAAATAGAGAACAGGGGAAGAGCGACCAGATGGGAGAGGGGAGGGAATTTCAGGGGAAATAGGGGAGGGATTTAGAGGAACAAATACAAAGGATACATGGACAAAAACTAAGAAGAGTAGAAATGGGAGGGAGGAGGGAAGCATGGGGGTGGGGGGATGGGACTAAAGACAGAAAACTGTACTTGAAAAATAATTAAATAAATTTTTTAAAAAAGGACTCAAGGAATAACAACAAAGACAGCCCAGAACAAGTAGAAGAAAGAAAAACAACATCAGAGTAGAATTAAATGACATAAAGACTAACAGCACAATTCTAAGAATCATTACATCCAGGAGTTAGTTCTGTGAAAAGATAAACAAAATTAACAAGCCTTTAAGGAGACTCATCAAGGAAAACAGTGAAAGGACTTAAATAAACACAATCACAAATGAAAGGGGGCAAATTACAACTGATATCACAGAAATACAAAATATTATAAGAACTTACCATGAAAAACTATATGCAAAGAAACTTAGATAAAACTATGAACACGTAGGTACAATGAAAAAATGTCTAGAAAAATGTAATTTTCCTAACTCAATGAAGAAGAAGCAGGAAGTCTGAACGGACCAATAACAGCTGATGAAATTGAAGCACTAATCCCAAAAACTTTCAAAAAACAAAAGCCCTGAACTAGATGGTTACACAAGAGAAATCTACAAAGGATTTAAGGAAGAGCTAATACCTATCCTTTATAAACTATTACAAAAATCCCAAGAAGATAGAACACTCCAAATCTCTTCTTTATGAAGCCAGCATCATCCTAATCTCAAAACCAGATAAAGACACAAAAAAGAAAGAAAACTTTAAGCCAATATCACTATTGAAAATAGACACTAAAACCCTCAACAAAATATTGGCAAAATGCATCCAACAATTCATTAAAGAGATCACACACCATTGACCAAGAGGGATTCATCCCAAGGATGCTGGGATGGTACAACATTCACAAAACAATAATAGTAATACATCACAGAAACAAAAGCAAAGAAAAAAATCACATCAGCATATTAATAGATGCAGAAAAAGCACTTGATAAGGTACAGCACCATTTATGATGAAAACACTCAGCCAGGTGGGAATAGAGGGAGCATTCCTCAACATAATAAAGGCCATATATGAGAGACCTAAAGTCAACATCATACTCCGTGGACAAAAACTGAAAACCTCCCCACTAAAATTAGAAATGGGACAAGGAGGTCCACTTTAACCAATTCTATTAGACATACTGTTGGAAGTGCTAGCCACAGCCATCAGACAAAAAAAGGAAATAACGGGCATCCAAATTAAAAGAGAGAAAACAAAGCTGTCAATGTCTGCAAATGACATGATAGTGCACATAGAAAATCCTATACACCCCACCAAAAGAAAATGCTTGACCTAACAAATTTGGCAAAACAGCAGGATACAAAGTCAATGTTCAGAAATCAAACTTACTTTTGTTTTTTTTCAACATTTTTATTTAATTATTTTTCAAGTACAGTTTTCTGTCTATTACTCCCATCCCATCTCACCCCCTATCCTCCCCCCTCCCTCCCATTTCCACCCTTCTCAGTTGTTGTCCATGTATCCTTTATATAGGTTCCTCTAAATCCCTTCCTTATTTCCATCAAATACTCTCCTGATGTCTTAATTCATGTTGCCTACTCCCTGCCACTGATCACATACAAGAATAGGTGGGAACTACGAACATCACTATAGCTGCTAGAGGAGAGAAATGACTAACAAAGAACCAGAAAATATAAAGACCCAACTACAACAAGAGAGCCCACACAAACAGAAGAAAGGGCATACCTAGAAGATCCAGCCCAGGAGATCAAAGAGACCACACCAGTGAACCTCATAGAATGCCTATCATAGAACTGGACCTTACAAAGACAGATAGCAAAGCTAAACATCAAGAAGCACAGAAACAAACAAAAAGAGTCACCTAACATGGGGAGACAAAAAAAGAACATGCGATCAAAAGGAATGGAAGATTCCCAATCTTGGGATTGGGAATCCCAAGATTCCCAATAGGGAAGTATGGGCATGGAAGATTCATTTAAAAGAGATAAATGAAATAGAGGCAACCAAACTATCAGATATAGAATTCAAAATGATGGTTATAAAGATGCTCAAGGAACTCCCAGACAACTACAAGGAACTGAGTGAGAACATCAGCAAGAAAAAGTAAAGAGAAACTATAAACACAAACCAGGAAGAAATGAACAATAAAATCTCAGAAAAAAGAACACTAGAAAAAAATGCAAGCTGGCTCCATGAAGCAGGGAACCAAATCAGTGAGCTGAAGAACAACGTAAAAAAAAGAGAAAAAACTGGATAGACAAGCAATTAAAAGAGACCTAGAAAGAATCACGAGGTTGTAAGAAAATTTCAGGACACATGAAATGGAATAATAGCCGTATAATAAAGATACCAGAAGGAGCAAAGAAGACCAAGGGATAGAAAACCTGTTTGAACAAGTAATCATGGAAAACCTCCCTAATTTGACGAGAGAAAAATTCATTCAAATCCAGAATACACACAGAGTCCCAATCAAGAGGAACCCAAAGAGGCCCACCCCAAGACACACCATAATTAAAATGCCAAAATTCCAAGACAAAAAGAGAATCTTAAAGCCAGCAAGGGAGAAACAGGAACTCACATAAAAAGGAGCCTTAATAAGGCTAGCAGCTAACTTCTCAAAGGAAATGTTCCAAGCTCAAAGACAATGGCAATAAATATTCCAAATAATGAAAACCAGAGGTGTGCAACCAAGGCCACTTTACCCAGCAAGGCTCTCAATTAACAAGGAAGGACAAATAAGGAGCTTCCCAGAAAACAAAGCCTAAGAGCATACAACTCCACCAAACCAGCTCTGCAAGAGATGCTAAAGGAACTGCTTTAGGAAAAGGAAGGAAAAGAGCTGGAGAGAGAGAAAAACATAGGTACAAAAAAAATGGCAGTAATTAAGTACCTATCAATAATAACCTTAAACATGAACAGATTAAATACTCCAATTAAAAGATACAGAATAGCTGAATGGATAAGGGAGAATGACCCACACATATGCTGCCTACAAGACACCCACCTCAGGACGAAAAAACGTAAGCAGACTGAAAGTGAAGGGCTGGAAACAAAGTTTTCAAGCAAACAAACAGGGGGGAAATATGGACTAGCAATTATCTTATCAGACTAAATAGACTTCAAAAGTAGAGCAAGAAAAAGAGGCACAGATGGTCACTTCATAATATTCAAGGGAAATGCCCAATGAGAAGTCATAAATGTTAAATACTTATGCACCCAACATAGGAGCACCTAAATACATAAAGAAAATCTTGGAGAACTTCAAGAAAGATATTGACAGTAACACAATTACACTAGGAGATTTCAACAACCCACTGTCAAAAATGGAGAGATCTTCCCAAAAAATATCAACAGAGATGTTGCAGTATTGAACAATGTCTTAGATTAATTGAACTAAACTGATATATAGAGAGCTTTTCATCCCAAAGGAGCAAAATACACATTTTTTCAAATGCACATGGAAGATTTTCAAAGATATACTACATGATAAGACACAAAACAATCCTCAACAAATTCAAGAAAATTGAAATCATATCAAGCATTTTCTCTAACCACTACAGACTGAAATTAAAAACCAACCTCAATGAAAAAAACTCAAAAATACTCAAAATCATGGAGGTTAAATAGCATGTTATTTTTTTAAAGATTTTATTTATTTATTTTATCTTTAGAGGGGAAGGAGAGAGGAGGAGAAACATCAATGTATGGTTGCCTTTCATGTGTCCCCTGCTGGGAGTTGGCCTGCAGGGAACTGGCCTGCAACCCAGGCATGTGCCCTGACTGGGAATCGAACCTCAATCCTCTGGTTCGCAGGCCCATGCTCAATCCACTGAGCTATGCCAGCCAGGGGCAGCATGTTATTTTTTAAAATAGTTTCTTTATTTATCTTTTAGAGAGATGGGAAGGGAAGTAGAAAGAGTGGGAAAGAAACATCAATGTGTGGTTGCCTCTCATGCATCCCCTAATGGGGATGTGACCTGCAACCCAGGCATGTGCCCTGATTAGGAATCAAACCAGCAACGCTTTTCTTCACATGCCCCTGCTCAATCCACTGAGCTGCACCAGCCAGAGTAAATAGCATGTTGTTAAAGAATGGGTCAAAAATTAGATCAAGGGAGGAATCAAAAAGTTTCTGGAAGCAAATGAAAATGAACTAACAGCAATGCAAATCTTAGGGGATACAGCAAAGAACTTCCCCTTCTCAGGAAGGGGAAGTTCATAGCAATACAGGCCTACCTATAAAAGATAGAAATATTTCAAATAAACAACCTACCTCTCAGCCAACAAGAACTCAAAGAACAATTGGAACTGGAAAGCATTATGCTGAGTGAAATAAGGCAGGTGTTGAAGGACAAATACCACATGACCTCACCTTTAACAAGAAGTTAAACAACAAAACAAAGAATCAAGCAAAATATAAACAAAAACACTAAAATAGAGAACAGGGGGATGGCGACCAGATAGGAGAGGGGAGGGAATTTCAGGGGAAATAGGGAAGGAATTTAGAGCAATAAATACATAGGACACATGGACAACAACTAAGAAGAGTGGAAATGAGAGAAAGGAGAAAAGCACGGGGCAGGGGGGATGGGAGTAAAAGACAGATAACTGTACTTGAGAAATAATTAAATATATTTTTTTAAAAAAAGAACTCAAGGAACAACAACAAAGACAGCCCAGACCAAGTAGAAGAAAGGAAAAAAACAACATCAGAGCAGAATTAAATGACATAGAGACTAACAGCACAATTATAAGAATCAATACATCCAGGCGTTCGTTCTGTGAAAAGATAAACAAAATTAACAATCCTTTAAGCAGACTCATCAAGGAAAACAGAGAAAGGACCTAAATAAAAACAATTAGAAATGAAAGGGGGCAAATTACAACTGATACCACCAAACTGATACTCACCAAAAGAAAATGTTTGACCTAACAAATGAATTTGGCAAAACAGCGTGATACAAAGTCAATATTCAGAAATCAAACTTACTTTTGAACATCGACAATGAAACATCAGAAACAGAAATCAGAAAAAAATCCCATTTCATAGACCAACAAGAAAAATTATATACCTAGGAATGAACATAACCAAGGAGGTAAAAGACTGTGCTAACAAAACTACACAACACTGAAGAAACAAATTAAGGAAGACACAAACAAATGGAAACATATACCGTGTTCATGGATTTGAAGGATTAACATCATCAAAATGCCCATACTACCCAAAGCAATCTATACATTCAACTCAATACCTATTAAAGTACTAATGGCATATTTTACAGATGAAGAAAAACACTTCAAAATTTCTATAGAACCTTGAACAACTCCAAAGAGCTGCAGCAACTTGAGAAAGAAGAGTAAAGTAGGAGAAATCACAATACCTAGTATCAAACTGTATTACAAGGCCACTGTAATCAAAACAGTCTGGTACTGGCATAAGAACAGACACACAGGCTAATGGAACAAAATAAAGAGCCTAGAAATAAACCTAAGTCTCTACTGTAAATTAATATTCAACAAAGGGGCCTCTGAACAGCTCTATGTACCAGCTCCCCTAACAGGATGAACTCAGCGACTCATAATCAACTTCACTGAATTTCTTCTGCTTGCTCAGATCTACTGTTGAGCCACTTTAGTGGATTTCTTATTGCAATTAGCGTCCATAGTGTATTTGTGTACTTTTTCAAAATTTTCATTTGTTAATTGATACAAGTCACTTGCTGTTGAGACATTGTTTTATAGTTGTTTCCTTCAGTGTTTTACACATGATTTTCTTAAGTTCTTTGAATATTTAAAAATAACTACAGTGTATGTCACTGATCTCACAGGTTTCCCCATTTCTCAGAAGCATCCAACATGATAAAATGATGAAATGGGATGGTGAAGTCTCTATGTCAGTGCCACTTGAGACAAAAGACAGCACAACAATGTTGGTTTCTTATCCAACATGATATGGTATATACTTCAGACATGCTTATACTGAAATCACGCCATCTTTCCTATAGTCACAAAAGACCAAAGTTAGTGAATCAAATGTGGAACTCAGAATGAGCTTGATCATTCTTACACCTATTAAACATTATAACCCAATTAGGTATTTTTGGTTCAGTTACATGGAAGTTTGAACTTGGTGTGTTTGAAAGCCCTAGTGCCCACAGGGGAATACTTGTACCAATGAACACAGTCATTGTTCCATTAGGTTTTCAATGGACAACATCCATACTTATGTTGGGCTCCCCAGACTGGTGAAACAGGAAGATTCCTCTACTGAGATGAGTGCTTGGTCCTAATTAATGACAGAAAATTGGGTTGCTACAAACCAATAAAGGCATGCAATACAATATCTACTTCTACTCCCATGCCCAGTAGACAGCAGTGAGAAACGGAAGAAAACGACAAAACAGAACCATTGTAGATCTTACTGCAATGGTAATTAAGATGTGAATTACCCATCTGGAGAATACTCTCTGACTAGTCAAGAAATTGGCAGAAAGTGAATACAAAATTGTTGTTTGAGAAATTATGATTCTTAACTTTGATCACATGAGAAGCTTAGAACCTTAGTCTGAAGTGGATGTTTTATTTTATGTAACCATTTCTTTCTCTCTTTATTTTTCCCCCCTCTGCTACTTCATATGAAGAGCCTTGGTGGGACTTCCACCAAGATGGAGGCATAAGTGGAAACACTGTGCCTTCCTGCACAACCAAGTTTAAAGACAACCAAGTTTTAGTAACAAAAATGCAACCGAAACTCAAGTCCAACAACAATGAGCCATTCCGCTCTGTAAGATGAGCGGAGCCAGCAGCAGAGCAGGGTGAGGCAGAAAAGGTCCCCTGACCCAGGCATGGAGGCAGCTGTAGCTGGATCCAAGGTGTGGGGTAGCAATGGGCAGACACAGTCAGGGTGCGAGGTGGCAGGTTGACCGTAGTCACACATTCTTGAGAGGATAAACCAATGAAGAAGAGAGCAGTGAGACAGACCACAAAGGCCTCAGGGGCAAGAAGCAGCAGAGGGGACTGCCACTGACTCTCTCTGACCCCGCCCCCACACACAGCGTCATGACACAGCAACTGAGTTTCCCTTCCCTAGTGAACACCTAAGGCCCAGCTCCTCATGCTTAACAGGCACAAACAGACCAAAATACAGCTCAAGAAGAACCCAAAGACCCTGAGCCGATAACTCTAAGAGACCAAGAAATAGCCAACCTATCAGATGCACAGTTCAAAATACTGCTGCTCAGGATGCTCACAGAACTGGTTGATTTTAGGCATAAATTAGAGGAACAAATGACCAATAGTAATGGAAAGGAAACTGGGACTCAAATTAACGGAGTGGACCAGAAGGAAGAAAAAACTGACCAAACAGAAAAGGATGAAGAAACAAGAATTCAACAAAATGAGGAGAGGCTTAGGAACCTCCAGAACATCTTTAAATATTCCAACACCCGAATTATAGGGGTACCAGAAGGGGAAGAGGAAGAGCAACAAGTAGAAACCTTATTTGAACAAATAATAAAAGAGAACTTCCCCAATCTGGCAAAGGCAATAGATTTCCAGGAAGTCCAGAAAGCACAGAGAGTCCCAGAGGAGGTGGACCCAAGGAGGAACACACCAAGGCATATCATAATTACATTAGCCAAGATTAAAAGGAAGGAGAGAATTCTAGAAGCAGCAAGAGATAAGGGGACACTCACCTACAAAGGGGTTCCCATCAGACTGTCAGTTGATTTCTCATAAGAGACCTTACAGGCAAGAAGAGGCTGGAAAGAAGTATTCCAAGTCATGAAATCCAAAGACCGACCTGAAAGATTGCTCTATCCAGGAAAGCTTTCATTTAGATTGGAAGCACAGATAAAGGGCTTCACAGATAAGATCAAATTCAAGGAGTTCATCATCACTAAGCCCTTATAGGAAATGTTAAAGGGACTTATCTAAGAAAACTAGATAAAAAATATGAACGGTGAAAGGACAGAAAACTCACAGTTATTAACAACCACAACTAAAACAAAAGCAAACTAAGAGGACATCTGGATTAGGAGCAGAGCCATACAAATGGAGATCACACGGAAGGTTAGCAACAGGGGAGTGGGAGAAGGAGAAGGGGGGAGAAGGTACAGAGAATAACTTGCATAGACAGTAGGTAGAAAATAGCCAGGGGGGAGGGCAAGAATAGTATGGGAAATACAGAATCTAAAGAACTTGAGACATGTGGTCAGAAACTTAAGGGGGGGAATGGTAAGGGGGGAGTTTGCAGGGTGGAGGGAAATAAAGGGGGGATTAGAACAACTGTAATGGCATAATCAATAATATATATTTTTTTAAAAGGGCATTCGTGATTCATATTTCAATTAGGTTGGAAGTGAGAGTATATCTAAGCTCAAATCAATTGGTGATATAGAAGTTAAAGGGACTTTTTGTGTTTTCTGTGCTTGAGACAGAGTTTTTTTTTTCAATCCAATGTGGTAAGTAAATAGTAGAACCAAAAAGAGTTGGGTGTCATGGATGTGCTACCTTTCCTCCTGTACAACCATCTTTAATATTCTCTACTTTATTCTGGGCCCTAAGAAACTGACCACTAAAGTGGTCATCAACTGTTTTAAGTTCAGCCAATGGGAGGAAATAACAGATCACAGTGTGAAGAGACATCAAGGTGTTAATTCCTCTGCCACTTTACCACATCAGCCAGTGTGAAAATGGCTGTCTCTCTACTCAAGGCACAGCTCCTGTCAAATGACACTCCGTTTTCTATTACACTTATTGCCATGTTCTGAAAAAAAATCTATTCCTATTTCCCCTTCATAACTACGGTAGTAATGATGTGCCACAATTGCTAGACCCAGGTACTTCACAATTTTTGAAAGTTCTTTAATCTTGTAAACACTTTGGAAATACTTCCCAGTTGTTCCTTTGAAGAATGATATCTGTTTCTTGGAGGACAGTTGAGATGATAATTTTTAATGAACACATTGTTATAGAGAAATACCATAGGCACCCCATTACACCAAAGAATAAGTCCAGGTTTCCTCTACTCACAGTTATTATATCATTTTTTCCATTGCTAAGTAATATAAACAAGAAAAGTGATATAAAATATTAGAAAGATATTGGAAAGAAAAGGCATCAATACCATTATTGTTCAGCAATATTCCTAAAGTTAACTGAATCTTAAAGACCTAAATAAATACTGAGATTTTTTTGCTTGATTAACTTCTTCAATTTTGATATATTTTATTGATTACACTATTACAATTGTTCCATTTCCCCCCTTCACTTCCCTCTACCCTGCACACAGCCTCCCACCCACATTGCCCTCCTTTAGTTCATGCCCATGTGTCATACATATAAATTCTTTAGCTTCCACATTTCCTATACTATTCCTACCCTCCCTCTGTCTATTTCCTACCTATCACCTATGCTACTTATTCTCTGTATGTTTCCCCGCTGTCTCCTCCTTCCACTCTCCTGTCACTAACCTTGTATGTGATCTCCATTTCTGTGGCTCTGTTCCTATTCTAGTTGTTTAATTTGTTTGGGGTTTTTTTGTTTGTTTTAGGTGTAGTTGTTAATAATTGTGAGTTTGCTGTTATTTTACTGTAAATGTTTTTTATCTTCTTTTCTTAGATAGGTTCCTTTAACATTTCATACAATAAGGGCTTGGTGATGATGAACTCCTTCAGCTTGACCTTATCTGGGAATCACTTTATCTACCCCTCCATTCTAAATGAAAGCTTTGCTGAATAGAGCGATCTCTGATGGAGGATCTTGCCTTTCATGACTTTGAATACGTCTTTCCAGCCCCTTCTTGCCTATAATGTCTCTTTTGAGAAATCAGCTGAAAGTCTGCTAGGAACTCCTTTATATGTAACTCTCCCATTTTGTCTTGCTGCTTTTAAGATTCTCTTCTTCATTTTGTCCTTGGGCAATGTAATTAAGATGTACCTTCGTGTGTTCCTCTTTGGGTCTACCTTCTTTGGGAATCTCTAAGCTTCCTGGAATTCCTGGAAGGCTATTTCCCTTGCCAGATTGGAGAAGTTCTCTCTTATCATTTGTTCAAATATCTTTTCCGCTTGTTGCTCTTCCTCTTCTCCTACTGGTACTCCTATACTTCAGATGTTGAAACATTTAAAGATGTCCTGAAGGTTTCTAAGCCTCTCCTCATTTTTTGAATTCTTGTTTTTCATTCCTTTCTCATTTTTTTTTCAATTTTTTATTTAATTATTTTACAAGTACATTTTTCTCTCTATTACTCCCATCCCATCCCACCCCCCATCCTCACCCCTCCCTCCCATTTCCACCCTTCTCAGTTGTTGTTCATGTATCCTTTATATAGGTTCCTCTAAATCCCTCCCTTATTTACCCTGAAATTCCCTCCCCTCTCCCCTCTGGTCACTGTCAGCCTGTTCTCTATTTCAGTGTCTTTGGTTATATTTTGCTTGCTTGTTTGCTTTGTTGTTTAGCTTCCTGTTACAGGTGAGATCATATGGTAATTGTCCTTCAACACCTGGCTTATTTCACTCAGCATAATGCTTTCCAGTTCCATCCATGATTTTGCAAAAGGTAGGAGCTCCTTCTTTCTTTCTGCAGCATAAAATTCCATTGTGTATATGTACCATAGTTTTTTGATCCATTCATTTACTGACAGGCACCTCGGTTGCTTCCAACTCTTGGCTATTGTAAATTGTGCTGCTATGAACATTGGGGTGCATAGGTTCTTTGGGATTGGTGTTTTAGGGTTCTTAGGATACAATCCTAGCAGTGGAATTGCTGGGTCAAAAGGCAAGTCCAATTTTAGTTTTCTGAGAAAATTCCATACTGTTTTCCATAATGGTTGTACCAGTCTGCAATCCCACCAACAGTGGACCAGAGTCCCCTTTTCCCCACACCCTCTCCAACATTTGTTGTTTATTGCTTT
>NW_028089437.1:17275-22171 GCF_014824575.4 Sturnira hondurensis
GAAGGCATTGACTGCAGGAGGTAGCGGTTGTTGGTAAGGGGCAGGGGAGAGCAATGTGGAAAAAATCAGGACAACTGTAACTGAACTATAAAGAAAACTTACAAGGTGAACTTAGTTTATTTTTCCTAATAATAGAGAAAATACCTGTGCCTTTTATTCATTCTTCAGAACTTCTGTATTAGATTGATTCTAACCTCAAAGGATAATTTGTTCTATTTCTGTCATCTTTGTATGAATAAAGAAAAGCATCCCAAGAGAACTCACTAGGTGACTAAGTCATGCATTGTTAGAATGCACCGCCTATTTCTTGCTTCTGAATTACTAACAAGTATAGATAGAATGACACATTCTCATGCTCAATATGAATGAAGCATTCTCATTCTGCCCAGAGCTAACTTCTTAAACCAAAGTTTTTTCATAGCATTTGTCATTTCTGAATTTCTCAAAGTGTATATTAGAGGATTCAACATGGGAGTAATAACAGTATAAGCCAAACTTATGAATTTATCAACAGATAAGGTAGAAACAGGTCTAACATACATAAAAATGCAGGGAACAAAATAGAGAACAACCACCATGATGTGGGAACGACAGGTAGACAGGGCTTTGCGCCTCCCTTCCTGACTGTGAGTTTTAAGGGAACTTAGGATGACTCCATAGGATGTTAGTAGACAAATAAAGATGACCATGCAGATTGCTCCACCATTGGCAACCATAGTGAGGCCTAAGAAGTAGGTGTCAGTGCAGGCAAGCTCTAATAGTGGATACATGTCACAGCCAAAGTGGTCCATGACATTGGGGCCACAAAAGGGGAGGTTGTACACAAAGAGAAGTAGAACCAGAGAATGAACAAAACCTCCAGCCCAGGACACTATCAGCAGCAGGATGCAAACCTGTCTATTCATGATGGTTATATAGTGCAGTGGTTTACAGATGGCCACATAGCGATCATAGGCCATGGCCACCAGAAGGAAGATCTCAGCACCTCCAAAAAGGTGTTCCAGAAAGAGCTGTCCCATGCAAGCTGAGAAGGAAATTGTCTTTTGACCACAGAGTAGGTCTATGATCAATTTGGGTGAAATGGCAGTTGAATATGCTGCATCCATGAGTGACAGATAGACAAGGAAGAGGTACATGGGGGAGCCCAGAGAGGGGCTGGCAAGAACAGTCACCACAATGAGCAGGTTGCCCACCATAGTCACAAGATAAATGAGCAAAAATATGATAAATAATGCTTTTTGGCCCCCAGGATCCTGAGTGAGGCCCAGGAGGACAAATTCTGTCACATTGTTACTATGTCCCATTTAGTCTTCTCTAAAGCCCATTTCCAGAATAGGAGCAAGTCAGGAGAAGGGACCTGTAATGAAATTGTGAACACACTATGAATACATCCATTATATCTTGCTGTACCTATTCATTATTTTATTTTCTACAGGGGTTTACACACAATAAAGGTTTGCTGAACATCTATGACTTCTTCCGAATAGCCTATTGTACCTTCCCTTGATAATTCTTTTTCTCCGGAGATGGTCTTGTTTTGGCTACAAGGAAGAGGTTTACCCCCTAAATCTTAGTAGATTGTCAACAGAGAAAGTATCAAAGGCCCCACAGCCTGTCATATCTTTAATAGAGCCTTATTTAAACTGTCAGTCCTGGACACACAAGTCAGCAGTGACTTAACTCTCTGGTGGTTCCAAAACAAAACCTGTCTGGATAAAATCGCATGACATCAGTCCTCTGAGTAGGTAATATTCATGGTGAGAACCTTTATACTATAATTAATGAAGCACCAAAAACAATGCCTCTTTTGCACTAACTCAATACTTCGATAAGTTGCTATTAGGTATTCAGACCTTTATGTCTCAAGGATATTCAGTCTGCGTGGATTCTCAATAAGTTTCCACAGACAGGACTTTATCCAACCATGACATAATTAGCACATTGTTCTCTAATGGAATTACTAAGTTAGACTCTGTGACTTTCAGACACTTTTCTGCTTCTTTTTGTTAGTATTATCAGCTTTTTAATGAGGTGTAATTCTCTCCATGTATTTTTATTATTCTACAACACTTAACACAGAGACACTATTTAGATTTCAAATATTTTTGAAATTCACTGACTGCTGACTATCATGAACTCTTACATTACCAGCAGATAGTGTTTTTTTCAAAATTCTAGGGAAGACCCAGGTATTGAAGAAGAAGAACACAGGCACTGAAAACACAGGTAGAAGACAGTGAGACATGATTGTATTCATAATTCTTCCAAGGTACTGAGAGTGCCCAGAAATGGAGCATCGGTGCCCAGGTTCCAAAAATCAGCATATCCAAGGGACGAGCCCAACATCAGTGCAAAAAGGCATGGGGTTGAGTCATTTCTACATGTAATTGCATCTCTGTCTCACTTTGCTTTTTGGAAGATAAAGGGCTGAAAGTAGACAATCTCAGAAACCTTGTCCAGTCTTACCTTCCATGGGACTCTCTGAGAAACCCTCTTACATTCTATTCTACTGACTTTTTTATATTTTTATAACAATATAGAAATATCCAAGCCTATATATGTTCCTTAAAAAAGGCTACCCAGTAGTAAGTGGCAGTTTATCATTATAGAAACCCTATACTAATTATTAGTTACTTTATTCAGTTTATACTTATTTAATACCCAAAACACCCTTTCAGAGAGAGTGTAGCACAGTGACAAATCAATGGACTCTGGAGACACATTGCCTTGTGTTGAAATCCTAGACTCGCCACTTACTACTATGTGACCTTGGGCAACTTAATAAACCTTTCTGTGCTTCAGTTGTATTCCTTTTACAGTGAAGATCCCAATAGAGCCTGCCTCTTGGGTTGTTGTTTTATTACAAGTAAATACCTAGAATACTGGCTGGTCCCCAGTAAAGGTTCAATAAACAATAGCTATCATTAATGTTCTCAAAAGCTTCACTGTCAACATGTGTCACAAGATATCATCTGGATCTTTATCAATGTGGTAAAAATTATAGATATAGGCTAAGAATAAAAAATATAATACTATATGAACCTCTATTTAGGCATAGGTTAAGATTGTATATCTCAGGAATTATCCATTTGATTACACTATACATATATTGTATAGTAGCAGTAGCTACTAGTAGCACTACTAGTAGCATCACAAGTAGCAGTACTCACCCGTGATGGAATGTATACAGACTACAAGCAAGCAGAATAACAGGGGGAAAAGTTGGAGCCATACATCATAGGAAGAACTGAGTGAAAGAAAGTATAAGTAGTATAGAATGAAATAGTATAAAATGAAAGAAAACGGGATCAAAATCACTAGGTAAAATCACTTGTCTTTTAAAAAGTCTTCTTCAAAAAAACTTTTTTTTTCTTGCGGAAGTGTCAGGAGCCTTTCGCTAGGAATTCCCTCTTAAGACGTCCAGGATTTTCTTAGGGGATGTCTTAACATGCGGTAAGAAATAAACACAAAGGACAGCTTAACTCAAAAAAGCAAAGATAATTATTTAAAAATTTATTCCTCAGATTCCCCTACAACTCATAGTGAAGGGCAAAATTAAATACGAGAGAAGAATTGTACAACTATAGACACAGACCTAAATATTTGGCTTATTTTTGCAGAGGAAAATTACAAAATCACTTAAGCTCAAAGATGGCCAGGCTAATACCATTCCCATAGATTTGGAGGGCAGCGGGGAGGGAGGATGTGCTGAAAGGTACACCTTTCCTTTCAAGCCAGCTGTGAGGACCACTCTACCTGTCTCATTCACGTTGCTGCTTCCAGTGTATTCAGAAGNAAAAAAACTTTTTTTCTTGCGGAAGTGTCAGGAGCCTTTCGCTAGGAATTCCCTCTTAAGACGTCCAGGATTTTCTTAGGAGATGTCTTAAAATGCGGTAAGAAATAAACACAAAGGACAGCTTAACTCAAAAAAGCAAAGATAATTATTTAAAAATTTATTCCTCAGATTCCCCTACAACTCATAGTGAAGGACAAAATTAAATACGAGAGAAGAATTGTACAACTATAGACACAGACCTAAATATTTGGCTTATTTTTGCAGAGGAAAATTACAAAATCACTTAAGCTCAAAGATGGCCAGGCTAATACCATTCCCATAGATTTGGAGGGCAGCGGGGAGGGAGGATGTGCTGAAAGGTACACCTTTCCTTTCAAGCCAGCTGTGAGGACCACTCTACCTGTCTCATTCACGTTGCTGCTTCCAGTGTATTCAGAAGCTCTACCATTCTTGAAAGTGTAGGCTGATAAAGGCACATCTATTGAAGAACATGAGGATATAAGGTAGTCTATATCCAACTCTCTTTATCTCAATCCTTACTTTATGTGGGATCTATCTAGTGCCCTTACTCTTACTAATCATCAATCTTAGATTTCTCCAGAATAAATCTCCTACTAGCCAGTTAAATTATTTAGACGTAGAAACAGAGTATATACTCTACTTTCTGTTGTTTAAGTCATCAAAGATACAATACTATAAAACCTGACAGATAGTATTGTTAGACTTTCAACTTATACTGCTAGATTAACACTTCTCTATTTAAAAAACACCATTTAACTTAGTTTCTTAAGATTGTGGTTTTTTTTAAGATAAATTGTAATTCCATAGTAAAAAAAATACACTCTAAAGTACTTTAAACTTACAGCTTTATGACTCTATAAGTAATAATAAACAAGGCAATTTTCTGAATATTGGTTTTTTCAAATATGTACTAATATGCATTGCTGATTATGTATATACTTATTTTTCATTAAATTTATTGGGGTGGTATTAGTTAGTAAGCTCATATAAGTTTTAAGTGTACATTTCTATGATACATGATCTGTATACTGCACTGTGTGCCCACTACCCAAAGTCAAATCATCTTCCATCACCACAGA
>NW_028089438.1:0-533 GCF_014824575.4 Sturnira hondurensis
GGGGGTCTGGAAAAAGCACGTAATTTGCAGCTGGACAGACCCGCCTCATGTGCCCGTGGGGTCCTGGCCAGCTGTGTGCCCTGGGTCCAGCTATTCACACTCTGTGGGACCATCAGCTTGGGTGCCTGAGATGTTGGCATATCCTAGGTGCCCAGTAGGTGACATCTCTGATCATACAGATAAACTGAGAAGGGGTCTTCAGTGTGGTCAGGGCTGTGGGCACACCCCCCTCCACCGGTGATGTTTAAATTGTACAATTTATGATTTTTTTCTGGCCCTCACATCTTCCATTGTGTCTCATCAGAAGAAAGGGCATTCTGTTCAGGTTTAGAAAACCCTGATTCACCTAAGTATGGACAGTTGAGGTGGGGGTGGGGGTCAGTGGGTTTGAATCACTCTGTACAGGGGCCTGGTCCCCTTGGACCTGCTGAGTCACACAGTGGGGTCAGGTTCCGCCTGAGAAGCTGCCCTCTACCCCGACACCCAGACTGAGTTTGGAAGGCCATGCCCTCCTCCAAAGGGGCACCCCCTCA
>NW_028089439.1:0-1610 GCF_014824575.4 Sturnira hondurensis
GGGGCTGGAGCAAGGAAATAGCTGGGTGTCCTGCTGTTTCTGCCACCCCTGCTGTTATTGGGGGGAAGTGTGTCACTGTTGGGGGATGGGAAGTAAACTGTACCTTTGAAAGTAGCACAGTGATGCTGAGTCCAAGGAACCCCTGGTACCTTTGTCAGCTGACAATCACCCAAAGGGGAGAATCGTCCAGACAGAAGCTCTGTGGTCAGGACTTGGATCATTTCCAAAACACTCAGTTGTGTTCTCCTGGCAGGAGACGCAACAGCAGAGCCAGGAGCCAGCACCCATGCTCCAGACACCAGGGCGCATGTAGATGACTTAGATGCCCCACCCGCCTCTCTGAGGCCCTTCTTCTACTTCCTAGAGGGCAGACCTCTGGCCTTGACCTTGGCTTCCTGCCTGGCCCCTGAGGGAGGGCCCCTGAGTCACATTCTCTGGCCTGAGCCTTGAGGGAGGCACCCTGGGATGGGGTCCACTGGGCATCACCCCGACCTGTGACCCCCTGGGTTCTCTTTTCTCAGGGGGGCCACTGGATCAGGATCACTGGTCCAGAGAATACCCCGCCTGCGGGGGGAAGAGACAGTCGCCCATCAGCGTGCAGAGGAAGAACGTGCAGTACAACCCCTCCCTGAAGGCTCTGAACCTGACCGGCTACGAGGCCCAGGGCCTTGACTTCCCCATAATGAACACAGGCCACAGAGGTAAGGGGTGGGTTGACAGCCTGGGGTCCAGTGCGCAGGCTGGGGGCTTGAGGGCTGACCAGTGTTAAGGGCCTGACAGGAGGAGGCTCTTGGGAAGCCGTGCAGCCTCTGTGGTTGGACTCAGTTCCCTGCTGGTTCCTTCAGTCCCCATTAGCCTCTCCTGAAGTCACCCTGACCCAGCCCGAGGCAAATTCAGGTGATGTGGCAGTGCTGCAGAGGCCACACGGCCACTGGCCACTGGTGTACTCTGATCTGTGACCCCCTCTGATTTCCTGTTTCCTCTGCTGAGTCTGATTGGCTCCAAGTGCAGGTGGGCCCAGTGTTTCTCTGAGGTTTCAAAGCAGCTCTTGTCTTCTGTTCCCTGGGAGAAAGGGGGTGAAGGTCAGACAGGAAATCTGGGTCCCCACTTCAGAGAGCTGGACTGGACGGCTGTCAGATCCGTGGCTTATGTTCGCAGGACACTGTGGAGGCCAGGACCCACTTCCTCTGGGGTTCCCACAACACCCCGCAGCACATCAAACAGAAAACACTCGCACGTGTCCGCGTTCCTCGTATTTTTAAGTGTATTTTGAAAGATTATTATAATTTAGCCTTTGAGATTATTTGGCTATTCTTTACAACTGGCTACATATTTGTAGCAAGCTCCATGACACTCAGGAATTCTACTGAAGAAAAAAAAATCGAGTCTAAAACTTTTCAAGTCTAATGGCATTTGGATGAATACCAAGTTTAACAATAAAGTTGACATGATATAAATAAGCATGTATTAATTTTGATTTTGCAGGGTTTAGTATTTTGAAACCCAATATATAAATGTATACTTATTTACCTATTTACACATTATATAATATATATTTGAATAGACTTTATTTTTATTTTTTTAAAGATTTTATTTACTTTTAGAGAAAG
>NW_028089440.1:0-2532 GCF_014824575.4 Sturnira hondurensis
TCTATTCTGTCTGATGAGTATTGCTACCCTGGGTTTTATTTTACCCTCCATTTGCTCAGGAAATTTGTTTCCAGCCCTTCCATTTCAATTTGTGTAGGTCTTTTGTCCTGAGGTGGGTCTCCTGTAAGTAGCATATGTGTGGGTCATGCTTCCTTATCCATTCTGCTATTCCATGTCTTTTGATTGGAGCATTTAATTCATTTATGTTTCAGGTTATTATTGATAGGTACTTATTCATTGCCATTTTTGTACCTGTGTTCCTCTCTCTCTCACTCTTTTCTTAAAGCAGTCCCTTTAGCATCTCTTACAGAGCTTGTTTGGTGGAGGTGGATTCTTTTAGACTAATTTTGTCTGGGAAGCTCTTTATTTGGCCTTCTGTCTTGATTGAGAGCCTTACTGAGTAAAGTAGCTTTGGTTGGAGGCCCCTGGTTCTCATTACTTGGAATATATCTTGCCATTCCTTTCTGGCTTGGAGCATTTTCATTGAGAAGTCAGCTGCTAACCTTATTAGGGCTCCCTTGTATGTTACTTCCTGTTGCTCCCTTGCTGCCTTTAAGATTCCCTCTTTGTCTTGGAATTTTGCCATTTTAATGATGAAGTGTCTTGATGTGTGCCTCTTTGGGTTTCACTTGATTGGGATTCTCTGTGTTTCCTGGATTTATTTGACCTTTTCTCTCATCAAATTAGGAAAGTTTTCCATCATTACTTTTTCAAACAGGTTTTCTATTTCTTGCTTTTGTTTTTCTCTTTCTGGTATCCCTGTTATATGGATATCATTACGTTTCATATTGTCCTGCATTTCCCTTAATCCCTCTTCATTGTTTCTGAGCCTCTTTTCTTTTTACAATTAACATGTTTTAACGAAGTTTCTAGATATTGATTTAAAATACTGGCCCACCTGGCCAGGCAGCTCAGCTGGTTAGAGCATTGTCCCAATAGGCCAGGGTTACATATTGATTCCCCTTTCAGGGCAGATGCAAAAATTAAGCAGTGACTGTGTCACTAAACAGAACAACACATTGATAATTGTCTTTTTCTCTGTCTTTCTCTATCCTATCTCTCTAAAAATCAATTCATATTTAAAAACAGTAATAAAAATGAAGTAAAATATTGGCCAGTGGATAGAAATTGCACACTCGCATATCTGGTCACTTATGCTCCCTAATAAAGTTAATGGTGAGGGGCATTTGTTCCCATGGCAGGTTTTTCTTGACCCTCTGTCTTTCATGAATGTCCTTTCACTTTGGAGCCAACCACTTCCTGGTGGTGCCTCCCCATTTTGCTAAATTATCTGGAAACCAGGCTACAGTTTTCCCTTCTCTGCCCAAGGTCATCAACACTCCCAACATGCCCACAGGTGCAGGCTGATTGGAAGACCCACTAAAGACCAAGGCATACAGGTCACTTCCTTAAACACTTTATATGAAAAAAACAATACATACTGCCCTAAGTGTTAGCCCAGGTGCAATGGCATAGGTACCACTTTAGTGGATGTTGTGGTCTTCCTGTGCTTGACATGACACCCCGGTCATAATGGGCAGCTCAGATTCCATGGTAACCTGGTGACCCGCGGTTAAACTTTCTTCCTCTGAAATAAAGGAGAGTTTTTGGGGAAAGCCACTGTCCATTTTGAGAGGCAATGGCAGTACCTTCACCTGTATTCTTGCTGTTTTTATCTAGAACTGCTTTGGACTTCAGAGGGGATGAACCCTCCTGTGATGCCCAGATGGACCTCAGCCAGAGCCTGGAAGCCCTGTCTCCCTGAAGGTCCCTGTGTCCAGGAGCCTGTGGAGATCAGACCCTGCAGATGCAGATTCCTACCAAGGTCTCCACAGCCCAGTGACCCCGGAGTATCAGCATCTCCAGTGTCTGGGTCCAGATTCTGCTCTTTCTCTGAGACTCACTCAGAGGTAAGGACATCTCAGAGGGTTCGCAGCCCTGCTGTGATCTGTCCTCCACACACTCTCTCAGTGACGACACAAGGGACAGTGGATTCAGGCACTTAGATGTTTCTCTTGTAGGTGGAAATGATTTCCGAGTACAAGTAGGTGATTAAACTACTCACATTGATACGTTATCAGATGAAGTATATTGGCTAATTGTGACTCAAAAAAAGTTCAACCATTTTTCCTCAGAAGGACAGCAGTTATTTGTGTGTGCTGTCAAGACCTTGGCTGTAAACACTGAGCATCTTCCCTGGGATTCACCCCCAGGACTTCCTAAGTCTCTAAACAGAACCTCTGTCCACCAGAGAAACTTGTAGGACCATCAGGTCTACAGCAACACGTGGCCCAGGTCACAGAGCAGCTGGCACAGCAGGTGCCCCTTTCCCACAGCCCTCTGTGTTTCTGCGCCTGTCTCCTCTGGAGCAGCTCCTCAGCTCCCCCCTCACTTGGGCTGGAGACCCGGGTGTAGCTGAACAATGTGCTGCCTCCAGCATCAGAGGACCCTGGGCACTGGGCCTCTTCATCTTGTTTTGAAGGAGGGGCCCCATTCCACAGATTCCTGCTTACCTTGCAACTTTTACCTGTC
>NW_028089441.1:0-515 GCF_014824575.4 Sturnira hondurensis
GTTGCTTAGAGTTATTGGCTCTGGGACTTTGAGTTCTTCTTGCGCCATCTTTTGGGCTCTTCATACTTGTTACATAGCAGGATCGGAGCTCTAGGTCTTCACCTGAGCAGGGCAACTCAGTTGCTGGGTTGTGACACTGTATGTGGGGGTGGGGTCAAAGAGGAGCAATGGCGTCCCTCTGCTGTCTCCTGCCGCGGCCCCACAGGTGCGGCAGCTGCCATCATCACCGGGCCCACTCGTTTTGTCCCACTGCACGTGAGTGTGCCATCACTGTCAGCCCTCGCCCCCTGGGGCCTGTGTGGTCCGTCTCACTGTGCGAGGATGTGTGACTTCAGTCAGTCTGCCCCACACCCTGGGTCCGGGCCACTTGCGCGCCTAGGTTTGGGGATCTTTCCTGCCTGACCCTGCTTTGCTGCTGGCTCTGCCCCTCTTACCATCCCCGTGGAGGGATTAGTTGTAGTCGGACTTCTGTATAATTCAATTTTCTGTTTTTTGGGTGTGTCTTTGTTCTCCAA
>NW_028089442.1:0-685 GCF_014824575.4 Sturnira hondurensis
GCTATTACGGTTGTCCCAGTTTTCTCCCCGTTGTCCCCCTGCACCCCCCCCCAACTCTTCACCTCTGTGCGAGCAGCAGTGAGCCGGGGAGGTGGGAGCACTGGCCAGATGAAGCCACAGAGGAATCGGAAATAAATGATATGCGGGGCTTTCAGGTTCTGTCTTTCCTCTGAATGTGATGAGTAGTCATTAGAGAGACTTGGGCAGACATGTGACGTGACCCGGATTTTGTTTTAAAAGGATCACTCTGCTGGTGGGTCAAGAACAGACTGTGAGCATCGAGGGCACGTGCAGAGGTGCCAGTGGTGAGGCTATTGTCATGAACTGGCAATAAATCATGGCAGCTTGGACGGGGCTGTTGGGGCAGCCAGGTAGGGCGTTCTTCCTTTTCCAACATGGAACGAATGTCATTTGTTTTCCGATTAGACAAGGAGTGGAAGGAAGAGGTTTTGTTCTGTTTTGTTTTCCTCTGAACACCTGGAAGAACAGCATTGCCATTTAGAGAGATATCAGAGATTCTGTGAACAGCTTTGTGGGAAGAGGAGAATTGGAATTTAGTTTGGGTTGCTTTTGAGATGCTCATTGCGTACAATTAGCTATATTGATATATGAATCTTGAGTTCAGAGAAGAGACCCAGGCTGGAGAATTTTTTTGGCAAGTTGTTGGACTTGCCTGTAGTGAAAT
>NW_028089443.1:0-2355 GCF_014824575.4 Sturnira hondurensis
ACACCAAAATAAATTCAAGGTGGATAAAAGACTTAAATATAAGCCATGACACAATTAAAGCCCTAGAGGAGAGCATTGGCATGAAAATCTCAGATATTCCATGCAGCAATATTTTTACTGATACATCCCCTAGAGCAAGGGATATAAAGGAAAGAACAACCAAATGGGGTCTCATAAAACTTAAAAGCTTCTGCATGGCCAAGGGAAAGAGTATCAAGATAAAAAGAGAAGCAACAGTTTGGGAAAATATATTCGCCAATGACACCTCAGACAAAGGTTTAATCTCCAAAATATACAAAGAGCTCACTCTACTCCACTCAAAGAAGACAAGCAACCCAATTAAAAAATGGGCAAAGGACTTGAACAGACACTTCGCCAAGGAGGCCATAGAGAGGATCCAGAGACACATGAAAAGATGCTCGATATTACTAGCTATCAGAGAGATGCAAATCAAAACCACAATGAGATACCACTTAACACCAGTCAGAATGGCTACCATAAACAAAGAAACAAACAACAAGTGCTGGAGGGGTTGTGGGGAAAAGGGGACCCTAGTTCACTGTTGTTGGGATTGCAGACTGCTACAACCATTATGGAAAACAGTATAGAATTTTCTAAGAAAACTAAAAATGGACGTGCCTTTTGTCCCAGCAATTCCACTGTTAGGAGTATATCCTAAGAACGCTGAAGCACCAATCCACAAGAACCTATGCACCCTGATGTTCATCGCAGCACAATTTACAATAGCCAAGAGTTGGAAGCAACCTAGATGTCCGTCGGTCAATGACTGGATCAAAAAACTATGGTACATTTACACAATGGAATTTTATGCTGTAGAAAGGAAGAAAGAGCTCCTACCCTTTGCAACATCATGGATGGAACTGGAAAGCATTATGCTGAGCGAAATAAGCCAGGCAGTGAAAGACAAATACCATATGATATCACCTTTAACAGGATTCTAAACAACAAAACAAACAAGCAAGCAAAATGTAACCAGGCACTGCAATACAGAAGGTGCTGACAGGGTGCATAGGGGAGATGGGAAATAATCACAGGGGAAAAGGGGATGGACTCACATGAACAAGTATAAAGGACACATGGACTATAACTAAGGTGGGGGCAGAGATGGGAGGGAGGTGGGGAGCACGGAGGGTGGCAGGGCTGGGAATACAAGAAAGAAAACTGTACTTGAAAAAGGGTTAAATGAAAATTTTTTAAAAATGTATCGAGATGGGAAAAGTCCCATTTGCCCCAGTCATCTCCTACATTTTGTTTTAATTGACATTTCCTGCTTTCCTTATTTGTACACTGAAAAGTGACTGTTGGTTTCTGCTCCAGCTCTAGAGTTTTAACCATCTCTGCTTTGTGCTCAGAGCACATTAGCTTGTTTTGCTCTCCAATGGATCCACATTCGTTCAATCTCTCTTAAAAACATTCCTATCCACTGGCCATTAAGTTATGTTTTATAAATTCTTAGACTAGCTATTGTTTTAGTAAGTTTCCTCATGAAATTTGTTTCCAATCAATTCCTATTGATAACAAGGTTCTCTTAATTAAAAGATGCTCTATCTTTAACTGAGAATATATCACACAAATTGTATCATTCTGTTGTTTCAAACTGTAATTCTGCAGAGTGAAAAATAACAATCACCTTCCTTAATGATTTTTATGTTTTATTTTGAAACAAGTTTAATCTTACATAATTCTTGAAAACTTAAAAAAATTCTTGTATCTGCTTCAGGTATGTTTCTCAAATGTTAATATTTTGTCACCTTTGCTTTAACTTCAATTGAGTGTCTTTTCACTATACCCTTGAGGAGGGGTGCGGCAGAAATGTAACTCTTGTTTATATCTATCGGCCTGTGGTAAAGTTAGTTTCTTTATGTGTTGTTTCACTAAAAGTCACAGAACCTGATCACTCCATTGAGAACTTACAGTATTTGGGTCAGCCCTATGTAGTAATCTCATGGGCCTTTTAAAACAGGAGAGGAGGTGGCTGAAGAGTCAAAGAGAGGAGGCATGAGAAGAAGTCGATTGCCATCGCTGTCTTTGAAGATGAAGGGGGCCAGGAGACAGAAAGTGCAGTGGCCTGTAAGAAGCCATCAGCTGACAGTCAGCAAGGATATGAGGACTTCGGACCTAAAACCTCCAGAAACGGATTTCTGCCAACAACATGAATGAGTGAGGAAACAGATTCTCCCCTGGAACCTCGGGGAAGGATTGCAGCCCTGCAGACACCTTGATTTTGACCTGGTGATACCATCAGACTGCTAACCTACAGAGCCATGAAATAATATATATTCTGTCTTAAGCCACTAAGTTTATGATAATATTTATTACAGCAGTAGAAAACTA
>NW_028089444.1:0-1456 GCF_014824575.4 Sturnira hondurensis
ACTGGTTGACGAGCTCCATGCTGTTGCTCCTACCGAGATCAGCTTTCAGATCCGCCTCCTCTACCTTCCAACTTTACCCTGAATTCATTTGCTTTAAGACAGTTCTGTACCTGAGAGTGTGGCTAAAATTAGTATTGAACACTATGTCATATATTAGTCTACTGTTCTCATCCTCCACCAACATTTTGATGTCTGAGAAGAAGGTTTACTAAACATCCTTGATAATAAGAATCATTTGGGACTCAATTAATCAGAATTATGATGATGATTTCTCCTCTAGTTAAGAGTTTCCAGTTGGTAAAGAATATCCCCAGAGCACATTGTTTTCATTAGTGTAAGTATGGCCATATCAAGCTATTAGCTCATCATGGATAATGGACTCTAAGCTGTCAGAGTTCTCAAATATCTTTTAGTTAAGTCCCCAGAGTGGCTGTGATTTACTCAAAGCTGGAGAGGTTGGTGTGAGAAGGAGAGCGAGAATTCAATTCTCCTACCTCCCGTTCAGTGTTGTTTCTGCTATATGGTCACGACACACCATTCCTTCCGGTGCACAATCAGAACACCGTGCGGTCAAATGTAAAAGGCAGCAGAATTCAGAGACACAAGGGATTCCAGTTGTTGACTAACTTGCAGTAGTTAAATTTTTTTAACTCCATTTCACTTTTCTATTGCCACTATAAAATCACCACACTCCTAGTGTACCTGGACAGGGTATTCAGCTGAACAAAATAAATGGAGGTAAGTGGGTGAACAGAGCTCAAATTTTAAATAATGAATTGGACAGTTCTGAGGCTTCAATTTCAGAAGTGGTTTACACAGTGGTCCCTCCCGTCATGATTATGAGATCACATAGTAGGCCTACACCCACTCATGCTGACCAGACGATCATACTTCTTGAGCACTCAGCCTTGGTTTACTTGACATCACGGTATGCCAGTGACTCCCTCTTTCCACTGTTGTTCTCTCCACTCTCCTCTTCAGGAATCCTACTCTGTCTATTAGCTCTTCTCATAACTGTTTTTTCAGTCCCTTTGACTTCACTGCTTCCATCCTAGTAGCAATTGAACCTGCTCTAGCCTTACCGATTTTATTTTTCAAATGTATTTTAATGATGATGATATTACAGTCTTCTCATTTTCCCCTCTTTATTCCCCTCTGCCCTGCATACTCCCTCCCTCCCACATCCCTCCTACTTTAGTTCATGTCCATGGGTGTACATATAAGTTATTTGGCTTCTCCATTTCCTATACTACTCTTAACCTCCCCCTGTCTATTTTCTACCTTTGGGAACAAGGGAATTTTCTACCTCAGGGAATAAGTTATGCTACTTATTCCCTGTACCTTTGCCCCCATTTCCCCCTTCCCCTCCCCTGAAGGTAACCCTCCATGTGATCACCCTTTCTGTGATTCTGTTCCTGTTCCAGTGGTTTGCTTAGTTTGTTTTTTTCTTTTTTTT
>NW_028089445.1:0-1695 GCF_014824575.4 Sturnira hondurensis
AGTGCCCATAAGACTCTTACTGATTTGTGAAAAGAAACCTTGCAGGCAAGAAAGGGCTGGAAAGAAGTATTCCAAATCATGAAAGGCAAGAATCTACACCCAAGATTGCTCTATCCAGCAAAGCTTTCATTTAGAATAGAAGGTCAGATAATGTCAAATTAAGTAGTCAAATTATTTTGACTTTATCTGCCCAGATAAGGTCAAATTAAAGGAGATCATCATCACCAAGCCCTTATTATATGAAATGTTAAAGGGACTTGTCTAAGAACAAGAACATCAAAAGAATGAACAGTAAAATGACAACAAACTCACAACTATCAACAACTGAACCTAAAAAGAAAAACAAAAACAAACTAAACAAAAAACAAGAACAGGAACAGAATCACAGAAATGGAGATCATGTGGAGGGTTATCAGTGGGGAAGGGAAGGGAAGAATGAGGGGAAAGGTACAAGGAATAAGAAGCATGAATGGTAGGTATAAATACACAGGGGGAAGTTAAGAATAGTATAGGAAATGGAGAAGCCAAAGAACTTATATGTATGATCCATGGACATGAATTAAGGCAGTGCATGCTGGTGGAAGAGGCATGTAGAACAGAGGGGAATAAAGGGGAGAAAAAATGGGACAACTGTAATAATATAATCAATAAAATATGTTTTAAAAATGCAAAAAAATGATACATACTAATTTAATGTTTTTAATGACATCTGGAATTATTAGCTAGGATAATTAGACAAGAGAAAAAATTAAGAGGAATATAACAAGAACAAAGGAAGTAAAATAATTTATTTGTCTTTGGAAAAGTATATAACTGGATACATAAGATTATATTTTTGTATATTTTACACACACTAAAATATCTTCTGAAAAACTTAAGAAAACTCAGAAAATAATATATTTCATAATATAATCTAGAACCAGTTAGAACTTATAAACCAATAAAAATTCCATATGTAACAACCCACACAATTAAATAGAATAAAATGTAAAACTTAGGAATAAAATAATAATAAATATACCAGATATCTATGAAAAATAAATAACCAGTTGATTTTACTGAGAGTTACAAAGGCTCTTTGAACAAATAGAAAGTTTTACCATACTGCTGTCTAGGAAGATACAATTTCATAAATACTGAAAACTTACTTGAGTTAATTTATAAATGTATTTAACCCAAACGAATATCAGAGACTTTTTGTAGAATTAGATTCTTTCTTGTAGTTCAAATGGTGGTATTAATATGCAATAAAAGCCAATAATTCTAAAAGAGAACAATAATGAGGGGAAACTATGTATTTAAATACCATTATAAAAATAAATATTATTGCTATAAAATTATTTTATAATTTATTTAACTATTATTATAAAATTAAAACAGTTAAAAGGGTGATATTAGTACATGAGTAGGCAGGTCAATGTTACTGAAAAGAAAGTCCAGAGGTAGACTAAAAATGTATTACAGAATTTCTATGTGATGAAGATAATGCCAGATAATTGGCATTATTTAATAAAATGTTTATGCACCCTGGAAACTTTCCAAATGAAAAGTAAAAATAGAGTAATAAACTTTAAAGACATAGAAAAATAAATTCATAATGGAAAATATATTGAAACAGTAGGAAATCTATAATAGCATGAGAAAAATAATAGACAGTAAGTGAATGATCTTTAGCTGAGGATGGTCTAATTAATG
>NW_028089446.1:0-1589 GCF_014824575.4 Sturnira hondurensis
TGTCAACTGGGACTAACACACAGCTCAAAGTCCACCATCTGGTCAATTAAATATAGCATTCAACTTTTCAATCCGAAGTCCCACAAAGGACTCTAGTGGGGAAACTCAAAAAGGAAGCACCATGGTTTGAAATCTCTGTGTGAATGAAGACAGGATTGTTCCCGGTGGCATGAGTGAAGGAAGGCAATAAATGGTGGTCTGAGGCCGCGTGTGCTGGTCTGGACTTCCTTCTACTCACACGTGTCGCCCCTGAACCTCGTGACTCCCAATATAGGAGGCCCTGTTCACCCTTCACTCTCTCAGCACAGCAGTCAGTTAGATGTTCAATCCAGAGGTGACAATACAGGACATTTTTGTGACAGTAGTTGGAATCCGCTGCTGTCCTGTGCAGGAGATTGTGGACATAAATGCTATTTATGCTGCAATACTGCTGATAAGAAACATGGTGTGTGGATGTGTTTTTATTATTAGTGAGGGGGTAGGATGAATGATACGAAAGATAGAAGATTAAACAAGTAGAGTCCTCTGGATGGGGGTTGGGTTGGTATAATGGGTTCAGGTGGTTCTTTAAAGTCTTCTGTGTAGTTCGTGTGCCTTCCACACTGTCATGTCCACTGTCTAATTCTGTCTGCTATTGTGTTTGTGCCCTACTACTGAGAGCCACTCAGAATGGCTGAAAGGTGTACTGTCACCATGATTCAAGTTAAATCCTATTTTCTCCCAAAGGACAGAGGAAGAGACCCCTTGAGCACCATGAAGGGACAGGAGTTAGGGTTTTGAAGTAACAGCCAATTTGGGGAAGCTGAAGGTCTGAGAGGACTTGGAGGGGCTGTGTTGTGGGTGTGGAGGGATGGGGCCAACCATTAATCAATCCCTCTGAGGCGGAGTTGGGGTTCTGTGCAAACAGCAGTGGGGAGTTCCTGGGGGTTTTGAGCTGGGGGTGACCTGTCTGAGCTGCATGAGAAAGACCCCTTGAGTGTCTCGAAGACACAGTGTCCAAAGTGATCAGGTGATTCTGGTCAGAGTCACTGACTAGGAGTCCCTGTGAGTCTAGATGTGTGGGACCATGGGACCGTGGGCACAGGTACAGCAGAGTTGGATCCAGGCACAGAGGGACGTACTGGTCTTTGCCTCCAACTGCCCAGACACTGAGTACGTCTGCAAATGCATCTCACTTGACTGTTATCTTGCTACTGAAGTGAGACCATGAGTAAGACAATACAGTTAGGGAAAGTACCGTTTATAATATAAAAGATTTGAGAACTCCCGAGAAAAATCCTAACATTAAACAATGGCACGGATGTGCGAAACATCACAAACTAAGATAAAAAGTCAGATCAGTGGTAAATGTGTAGCGTTCAAAAACCACTATTTTTATCCATCATTTAATCTAATCAGATCTATGAAAACTATGCATGCATCATATGACTTCTATTTTTTTCACTAGTACTCTGCACATGCCCACAAATGTATTCCTGGAGATTTCCCTGAGCAGAACCCGTGAGCCCGTCAAACCAGATAGACAATCCTGTTGTCCAGGCTTTGGACATGAACTTCACTGTGAGTTTACTTTGCAACATCTTCACTGA
>NW_028089447.1:0-1578 GCF_014824575.4 Sturnira hondurensis
ACTGGGTGAAGGGTCCTAATTAATGATCTCCGTGCAGTGAGGCTGTCATTTAGGGGGGTTGTGATTCAGTCTAGAAACTCTCTTGTGCTCCTTGGGTGGGCATTTGCCATAACTTTTGTGTCTTTAACACTGTGAGATGCCCTAAGATTCTGTCCTTTGCAGTGGCTTTCAGGTGTGATTTCCTAATTTCCACCTCTGTGCTTCTCTGCAGAAGCCACTTCAAGTGTAGAGCTCTACTCTTCCTTCCTCCTTTCCTTCAGGGTCTTGCTCATCCCAAATCTTGCTTGTGTCTCTCTGGACCTATACAGTTGATCTGAGCTCTCCTGGTGTCCCCACTTCTTACCTCTAGTTCTCCACGTTGCCCTGCTCCCAAGAATCCACAACAGGAACTGCCCGCAACCTGGAGGGGGGAAAACCGAATTTGGCTCACCTATTCATGCTTCCCTTCTCTTTCTTGTCTTGTGTCTTATGTCTTGCATTCTGGTTGCTTCTGAGACTCCCAACAGATGTTCTTTTTCAAAGCAATTTTGTAATCAGCTCTGTAAGCTTCTCCCCAGCAGGAAAGGTCTGCTGAGTTCCATCATGGCTGGAAGCACAAGTGCCCTGTGGAGTCATAAGGCCTGAGACCTCCCATTCATTCACACCTGTCCCAAATTCCCTCCCCTTCCTTCGGTGTAATCATTCTACACTGTCATTCAACACCCCATGGTATTAAATTCTGTCTCTGGTTTTCAGGTACACCAGCTTGCAGCTGTAGGTAAGAGACTCTCAGAAAAGTCACAGCAGCTCTCTCAACCACTGACTGTGCCTGGATGAGACTGTCAATCCGTGAGGCTGTTGCTTCCTTTCGCCTCTAGTGCAGTCAGAGCAGGGAGCCCCCCACCACACCCAGGGCTGTGTCCTTCACTCTGACTGTAGTGTGTCGTGGAAACACTGTGTCAGACAAATGTCCGCTGTGACATTAAATGACCACAGACGACAATTCATTGTTTTGCCGTGGTCAACTACAGACTGGTTTCCTGTTATTTCATGGCCACGCACTGTTTCCCAAGTAAGAAACTTGTAGCAGATTCCCATTTCCTGTGGAGTCCACAGGAAATATTTCTTTCTAGCCCCTTCTTGCCTGTAAGGTCTCTTTTGAGAAATCAGCTGACAGTCTGATGGGAACTCTTTGTAGGTGACTATCCCCTTATCTCTTGCTGCTTCAAGAATACTCTCCTTCATTTTAATCTTGGCTAATATAATTATGATGCAGTGGAGTCCTGTGGCCTATAAATATCCCTGTTTCTGAGCGTTTCATTGTTTCAGAAACGGACAGTCTCGGGTTTAATCCAAAAGGGAAATTTTCCCCATTCATTTGGAATGGACAGGAGAACAGAATAAATATGTCAGCTAAACTTCTGGGAAAAAATATCAAAGCAACATGCAAAACATGGGCTATTCTATGATCACCAACTGTAGAAACAGGAGTTTCCATGACTTCTGTGTCTCAGTCACCTGCCGTCTCTGTCCTGCTCTGGGCCATAAAAGAAGAGTCAAGCCTTGTCTTTCCCTCTTCTACATGTTGTTTTTCCTTTT
>NW_028089448.1:0-1151 GCF_014824575.4 Sturnira hondurensis
AGAATAGACCAGCCCTGGCTGGTGTAGCTCAGTGGATTGAGCGCAGGCCTGCAAACCACACGATCGCGGTTCGATTCCCAGTCAGGGCACATGCCTGGGTTGCGGGCCAGTTCCCAGCAGGGGACTCACAAGAGGTGACCATACATTGATGTTTCTCCTCTTCTCTCCTTTCTTTCCTCTCTAAAGATAAATAAATAAAATCTTTTAAAAAAATAGACCAAAACTCTGGAAAAACTAAACAACGAAGAGATAGCCAACCTACCAGACGTAGAGTTCAAAGCACTGGTAATCAGGATGCTCACAGAATTGGTTGAGTATGGTCACACATTAGAGGAAAAAGTGAAGGCTATGAAAAGTGAAATGAAGGAAAATGGAAAGGGAATCAACAGGGACGGGAAGAACACAAGGACTCAAATCAATGGTTTGGACCAGAAGGAAGAACAAAACATCCCACCAGAAAGGAATGAAGAAATAAGAATTAAAAAAAATGAGGAGAGGCTTAGGAACCTCCAGGACATCTTGAAACGTTCCAACATCCGAATTATAGGGGTACCAGAAGGGGAAAAGAAACAGCCATGAGTGGAAAACTTATTTGAACAAATAACGAAGGAGAACTTCCCCAGTCTGGCAAAGGAAATAGAGTTCTAGGAAATTCAGGAAGCTCAGAGAGTCCCAAAGAAGGTGGACCCAAAAAGGAACACACCAAGGCACATCATAATTACACTAGCCAAGATTAAAATGAAGGAGAGAATCCTACAAGCAGCAAGAGATAAGGGGACAGTCACCTACAAAGGAGTTACCATCAGGCTGTGAGCTGATTTCTCAAAAGAGACCTTACAGGTAAGAAGGGGCTGGAAAGAAGTATTCCAAGTCATGAAACGCAAGGACCTACATCCAAGATTGCTCTATCCAGTAAAGTTATCATTTAGAATGGGAGGGCAGACAAAGTGCTTCCCAGATAAGGTCAAGTTAAAGGGGTTCATCATCACCAAGACCTTATTATATGAAATGTTAAAGGAACTTATCTAAGTAAAAGAAGAAGATCAAAACTCTGAAGAGTAAAATGACAACAAACTCACAACTATCAACAACTAAACCTAAAAAAAACAAAGGAAACAAACAACTAGAACAGGAACAGAATCACAGAAATT
>NW_028089449.1:0-1452 GCF_014824575.4 Sturnira hondurensis
ATCTCACTACCCTCCCTCAATGTTCCTTCAATTTGTTTCAGGTAAATGAGCAAATTCAACAAGTGTACTCCAGAGGTGAGCTGACTACTGACTTCATTATCACCATGCCCAGGGTAGTTAGGCAGGGCCTCAGTGCAGTCTGGGTGCAGACCCACCTTGGCCACTCCCTAGTGCTGACATTGGAGCAAATTGTTTGCCCTCTGTGTGCTGCAGCCTCCTCCTCTGTGCAGTGAGGATAAACCATCCCAGTGATGATTCTCAGAGCTACATGGGATCATGTGTGTGCATTCTTGGTTCTCATTAAATATGAGGTGCTTGTCCTACAGTTTGGCTGCACAACAAAGAGAAAGGAAAAGCCAGGGGACCCAGAGCACACAGGATTCACTTTATAGAAAAAAGAGCTGGATTGCCCCTTGCTCACCATGCTTGTGTCTCTGCCACAGTTCTGGCTCTAACTCCTGTTTGTTCAGCTTCTTCCCTTTGGTTGACTGACTCATCCTGTGACAGTGTCTTTGGCAGGGGGAAACACTGTCTTCAGCCCAAACCCATCTTCATCTAGACTGTAGAGTCACAGCTGTGGTCAGAAAGGATGCGTGGACCTTGTGGGGAATGACAATGAGCTGGGTGCCAAGTGTGGTACCCAAGTGCCTCTGAACTTGAGTCTGAACCACTGGGCCCACTGATGCCAGCAGGTGCATCCACAGGCATGATCTGGACTGGGAACCTGACCTTCCATTCAGTGGGGTCTGGCTTCTCCCTTTGCTCATCTGAAAGGGTTTTGCTTGTCCACTCAGATAGCTGGAGCTGCCTTTCAGGGGAAAGGCTGCACCATCTGGTAATAATGAGGGTTCAGTAGGAAGAGACCAGAGCTGGACTCAGTCTCTCTATCTGTAAAGTGGGTCCTGGGAATAAGGCACTTTCTCTTTCTGGGGTCAAGAGCCAAGTGCTTCAGAAGCTTGGATGGCATATGAGTGGTCTGGGCAACTCTCTCCAAAAGAAGGAAGCATAGGGTGCAGCCCTCTGGTCCTGGCAGCCTGCATCAGGTCACTACAGGTACCTTTATTAACCAGGCCCTCTCTGCTTCTCCTGCAGACAAGAAGGCTGTCAGCCTGATTGTCAGCCTGACAGCTGGGAAATTGTTGCCACAGACAATTATTGAAACTGTGAGTCAGGTGAGTCCACTCCATCATTCCTAACTCTTTGTTCCATGTATTTTGGTGATTTATATTCAAAGCCATTTTTCTCTTAGGCTCACAAAGCTCGGAACATGGGGGCTAAGATTTACAACGTGGGTTTAGAAGGTTATAGCCGAAAACAGGTAACTCTGAACAGGTAACAAAGGCCATACAACAAGCCCATTTGGGGAACACTTTCAAAGGCAGCTCTCACAGAGTTGCCCGAATTGTATTTCTCTAAATCAGCCCAAATGTTTGGACAACAGATAACTACCAC
>NW_028089450.1:0-716 GCF_014824575.4 Sturnira hondurensis
GGACATTTCTTAGGAAGCGGGTTTCCCCCGATAATTCTCTACCCCTTGTGTACAAGTATCCTTTGCTTGCACTTCTGCGGAAGGTACTGTGTTATATATAGAGTGAAGCGTTTTGCCGTTTCTTTGTTCCTTGGCAATATAGACATTTCGCAGGAAGCGGGTTTCCCCTGATATGTCTCTAACCCTTGTGTAGACGTATCCTTTGCTGGTACTGCTTCGGAAGGTACTGTGTTATCTCTAGAGTGAAGCGTTTTGTCGTTTTTTGTTCATGGTCTATAGGGACATTTCGTATGAAGGGCGTCTCCCCCGATTGTGTCTACCCCTTGTGTAGAATGATCCTTAGCTGGCACTGCTGAGGAAGGTACTGTGTTATCTACAAGGTGAGGCGTTTGCCGTTCCTTCTTCCCTGGGCAATAGGGACATTTCATAGGAAGCGGGATTCCCCCGATAAGTCTCTACACCTTGTGTGGAAAGGTCCTTTGCTGGCACTGCTGCAGAAGGTACTGTGTTATCTGCAAAGGGAAGAGTTTGCACATTGTCCTTTCCTGCGCCATAGGGACATTTCAGAGGAAGCGGGTTTCCCCCGATAAGTCTCTACCCCTTGCGTGGAAGGATACTTTGTTGGTAATGCTGCATTAGGTACTGTGTTTCTTCTGAGTGAAATGTTTCAACGTTTCTTCGTTCCTGGGCACTAGGTATATTTCGTAGGAAGCGGG
>NW_028089451.1:0-1149 GCF_014824575.4 Sturnira hondurensis
TGTTTTTTCACGTCAGAGACCAGTGTATCAGTGCACCTGTTACCTGCTATAATTAGGGCAGTTACCTGTCCTATAAACAGGTCACTAGGACAGGTAACTCTCCTAGTCTGTTGATTACATCTGCTGGTTTATTACTCAGCAAGTAAGGAGCTGTGGGCTGCTTATAGGCGATTATTTCAAGATTTCCTGTGTAGAATACTTTTGAATCAATTATAGCAAAAATTTTTATACCATATTTACTGGGATTGGAGGGAATATATTGCCTAAACTCACATTTGCCTCTAAAGCCAGATAACATTTTGTCTATTATATTCTGTCCCATAGAGAAATGTAATTTAAAATATTTTACAAATGCTGAGAAAATGTCTCACACAGCAACTAATTTGTCCACTTTCAGGCATTCTAACCAAGTAAGTTTGTCATCAAACCTGATACAATTATGAATAAATCTAAATCTCTGTGAAAATATGAGTCTAAAAAGTTTGATCCCACTACCATGTATAGCCCATAACTCCTGCAAAGTTAGCTGATGCTGTGATGTAAACCAGCTAGATACAAGGCATACAAAATGCTTTTAATTGGTTTCATTCCTTTAGCATCTCTTTTTTTTGTAAAAACCAGCTCTAGATAGAATCAATGTAATTATTTGCATATAATAAGATTAGATACAAAATTTTGTTTATGATAGGAGTTCCAAGCTTCAAGTTCTGTCTTGGCCTTTTTTTTTTTTTTTTTTTTTGCATTTGGCCAAACTAACAGAAGTAACACAAACTATTCTGTAGCTGTTTTCTAATTTGTCTTCTTATTAGATTTTCCCTCCATTTTTATTCTTTATTATTTCCAAAAAAGTACTCTTCTTTCATGTTTAACTCATCTTCTCTTTCTTCCCTAGAAATATTTTGTTGATATCTGAATCTTTTGTATGAACTTCCATACAATTGTCGTCTTCTAAATCACTTTCATTTTCCCATTCAAATCTATATCATTGTAATCATCGAACTCAAGGAGCATTCGCTGAAGTTCTTCAACATCTCTTGGATTATTGCATTGATATATCTTTCCAGCCATTTCAATGGTAAATAAAAAAGATAACATAGCACTGACTTTGAAGTTCAAGAAAACAAAAAAACAAACAAACAAACAAAAAAC
>NW_028089452.1:0-532 GCF_014824575.4 Sturnira hondurensis
CTTTTCAAAGTACCAGCTTCTGGTTACATGGATCCTTTGTATTGTTTTTTTTTAGACACAATTCATTTATTTATGCTCTGATCTTTATTACTTCCTTACTTCTCATTTTGGGATTTATTTGGTGTTCTTTTTTTAAGGTCATTTAAGTGTAAGGTTAGATTGAAATTTTCTTTCATCTTGAGGTCGATCTACAATGCTATGCATTTCGCTTTTAGGACTGCTTTTGCATCTCCCATAGTATTTGGTTGCTGTGTCCTTATTTTCATGTGTTTGAAGGTATCTTTTGATTTCCTCCTTGATCTCATTGTTAACCCATTCATTGTGTCGTAACATGTTATTTAACTTCCATGTTTTTTAGTGTTTTCAGATTTTTTTGTAATTGATTCCTAGAGTCATACTATTATAGTCACAGAAGATGTGTGATATGCTTTCAATCTTCTTAAATTTACTGAAACTTGTTTTGTGTCCTAAAGTGTTCTGCCCTAGAAAATGTTCCATTGGCACTTGAAGGAAATTTATAGTCTATTGCTTT
>NW_028089453.1:0-778 GCF_014824575.4 Sturnira hondurensis
AGTTAGAAAATAGGCCTGAAAATATAAATGAATAATTTAGCTCATTATAATTTCAGGATCTAACACAATGCCTACCACACAATAAATCCTCAGTAAATATTTGTTCAGATACTGAGTTCATGGCTACTTTGTGAGATTGAATAGCATTATATAAAAAGGAGACAAAATAAAAATCATAGAGACAGAAAGTAGAAAGTTGGTTGCCAGGGGCCAGGAGAGGAGAGACTTGGGAGTTCTTGTTTAGTGGGTCTAGAGATTTAGTTTTGCAAGATGAAGAAGGTTCTGGAGATGAATGGTAGTGATGGTTAAACAACAGTATGAATGATACTACTGAACCATGCATTTAAAAATGGTTAAGACAGTAAATTTTATGTTATATTTATTTTAACACAATAAGAAAATGAACAAAGGACTGAGAGTAGAGTGCTGGTGGAACCCATATTATGGTGTGGAAGTCAGAAAAAGAGCTGGCAGAGTTGAGTGAAAAGAAAGGGAAGGACAATTCAGGAATCCAAGAGTGGAGGTGGATTGTAAATGTAAGAGATGGGAAGGTCAACTATATCAAATACTGTGGAGATAGAGGAGGCTGAGGCTCAGGAAAACCACTGATGAATGAGCTATGAGGAAACTATTGGGGATCTTAAAAGATGAGACACAAGTGATTGGTGGTGACTGAAGAGGACAAACACACAGACACACACACATAGGGCTGAGAGGGTAGAAGCCAGAGTGGAGAGTAGCAAAGAGAAAGTTTGGTTTATGAGAGCCAACTTCAAAT
>NW_028089454.1:0-716 GCF_014824575.4 Sturnira hondurensis
AAATGTTCAAAAGAGGGAAACTGTTTGGATAAAGCGGACAAGAAATTCTGAGTATCTCGAGCAATATCTATGTTTAAAGGAGGAGCGTTTATCAAATCTTGAATCTCTTTATGTAACGTAATAAGGTCTAAGGATGAATTGCAATTATGCCAAATTCCTAACAAATGGTTACGAATCTTTTCCCATGGAAATTCAGTTGAATTATAAGAAAAGGGGTAACACATATGGGAAAACATGAAATGACATTTTAAAGAAGATCGAACCTCAAGCGAGTTTAACTCTTAGTATTGTTAACATAAACAGGGACAAAGTCATTATCGTTCCAGGTTACAGGATGCATCATGGGAGGATTAGGGACATAAGTCCAATATTCTTCAGTCTTCACTTGAATTCTCAGCATTCACAAAAGGCTCAGCAAAATCGCTAGGCGTTGAATTCTTCTCCGAGCTCGCCCCGGGTGGTTGAGGCGAGGTTGTATTGTCAGGCGTGCTAGCCGTCTCCGCAGCCGGCTTATCTTGCTTCTGGGCATGTCTGACACAGCGTTCGGGAAGCTAAGGAGGGGCTTCTGCGTCTGTTGGAAAAACACAAACATGCCCTCTGCCCCATGGGAGGGGTCAGGTCCATGACGAGACCCATCTATGGGGTCTCTCCAATAAACCAACGAGTAATGTCGCATACGCGGCCCCCAATGCCGATCAGCTGCGGAGCGTCCCTCT
>NW_028089455.1:0-27887 GCF_014824575.4 Sturnira hondurensis
CCCCACCAGGTAGCAGGTGTCAGTACTTTGTCTTTATGGCTTAAAACCCTCCCGGGTGATGAAGACACCACATTTGTTTGTGTGAGTGGGATCTAGCATGGAGGGGTGTGTGGATGGGAACCCAGACCAGCCATGTGGGGCGGCCCCTCATGTCACAGGGGGGAGAACAGAAGGACAGTCAAGGAGAGTCAGCAGTGATGAGGAGGGACAGCCCCACAGTGGGATGGAGGAGGGGGTCTCTCACCTTTCCTGCCCCCAAATCTCGTCTGCCAGATCTGCTCCCCTGGACACATCAGCAGTTTCCCCACCTGTGGTCAGACTGTCCTTCACCACCTCCTGGGTCATCATATGGGCTCCACAGCTCCCCTTCTCTGAACAGTGCCCTGTCCCCTCTGTGTTCACATCCTGGCGGCAGCCTGGTCCAGTCTCTCACTGTCTTGAGCCTGAAGCAGCAAGACCCCCAGGGCCAGCAGGAGCAATGCAGCCATGCCCATGCGGATGAGATTCTCCACTGTGTAGTCTTGGGAGGCTGCAAAATGTGGGGACAGACATCAGCATGGTCAGGCAGCCCCGAATCTCCAGGACTCTGGTGTCCCCCAGGCTCTCCATTCCCCTCGATGTCAGCATCTCTGGGACATCTGATTGCAGCTCTGGCTCCCAGCCACCATGACAAGAGCGAACCGTGCCCAAGAGCTCAGGACTAGTGAAAAAAAGAAAATGGTCTCAGATCAGGAACCATTTAGAGCTGTTTGTTCTGGGTTCTCTCTGCGACTGAAGACCCCAGAAGCTTACTGTCCTGGAGCTGAGAGATCCGCGTTTTCCTCATGTGAGGGCACTGGTCCATGGAGGAGGGGTGGTGTCGGGGTCTCCTGAGTGGCAGGTGCACAAAGGGGTGAACGTCTGGGGCAGTGTCTCCTTCACCCAACCCCCTCAGGACTCTGCTCTCTGGGGTCTGCTGTTTAATCGTCACCTGGAAATTTTAATCTATTCATTCTTTTATTAACTTGTTTTTATATAACAAAAGTACCATGGGAGATATAATTACCAGATTAGATATTTGGGCACATGGTTGAATATTTGTAGATATATAAGTTTAATATCAATATACAAGTAAATACAGGGTGAGGCAAGAGTAGGCTTAAGTTGTGAATTCCTGAAACACAGAATTACATATTGTGTTGTAAGGAATAATTGCTGTATTCTTTTTTGTACAACTTTAATCCTGCTTTTGCCCATATGTTGTATATGTACATTTTATAGAGTATATTATAAAATATTTCATAAAATGCATGTGTATATATAGTGACACACACATCCACTCTTACATAAACACTAACTTTTATATCACCATCTATATCTCCTCCTATTTGTGCGGCACCAATAAGTATTGTTGTGTGTGGGGACAGAGAAAGAGACTTGAGATGAACAGGTGATAAGGAGGCAGGTCCCCAGAAGGGTCTAGCCTGGTCTTTGATGGGGAACAAAGTCTCCTCTGTGGGATGGAGGGAGGGGGCAGAGGAGAAGGGGGGCAGGGAACACGGAGTCAGAGGTCAGGTGAAGGGCCTGAAGGGGCAGACCTGTCACTTTCTCTCTCCTTTCGGACAAACCCTAGGAAGTGTGGCAGGATTTCATGGATGGACAGCTAACCATGTGATTTTTACCCCAAACCACACCCTCCACACACTGCTTATTGACGCCGCCAACCAAGGAATCTCACAGTTGTGGTTTTCACACTTCGAGGAACAGAGAAGTCACCCCAAGTTGTGGTGTTTGTGAGAACCAAATGTGGGAAATTATGGGAATTTGCTTCCCCATCTTGATATAGAAAACAAGATGTAAAAAAGTTATTCACTTATATTCTAGTTCCAAAGATCCACGGAAAAATTCCAAATGTCAGCTCACACCATTCAGAAAATGCACATGGAAAAATAAATGTTACTCATTTGCATTGATATCCACATGTTTGAAAGCAGGAAGCTTTTGTAATTGTGTCTCAAGGGGTTACAAATTGGACAGAAAAGATAATTTGGAAGAGATCAGTATACGTCAGTTTAAAAAGCTTTCCTAATTACATTCTAATGAGGCAGAAAAATATATTGAAACAAGGGTTGATAGTGCATTTGATATAAAATACAGACATCTTAGTGAGTTTGTCTAGAAATAATTTGGGCTATGAATGAAACTGTTTTTCAAAGGTAAAGCTGTGGAATATTTTACTTGATCTTTTTATCATGTACAATTTGGAGTGAGAAAAATAGGTATACAGTGTGCAATAATTGATGTGACCTTCAACTTAAGGTTATTATAATTTTCTCAGTGTTTCAAAGAGGTCAATTAAAAAACAATCCTAAGGGAGAGAATTTTAGGAAGTTATACTGGTGAGGAAATAAATATGCCCAAACCAATAGCTTTCCTAGGGCTACTTGTTATTATTGAGACTGTATGAAGGAATCAAACAGGTTACTCACTAATTACATTCTTAGCTGTGCAGTTCTGAAGATCAGCTATAAGTTTACTCAGTTTTGCAAATATCTATCAAGGTCCTTCTGAAGGGGTCTTACCTGAGACCAGGAGCTCCAGGGGGTCGCTGGGCTGTGACAGCAGGTAGGGGCTGCTGTGGTTTGCGCTGTAGCACCTGTAGGTTCCCGCGTGGGCCAAGGTCACAGGACCCATGGAGAACTCTGCCTGGTGCTGCTGAGCTCGGGACTGTGAGCTGAGACGCAGGGGGGGATCGGCTTCCCCCTCCTTGGACAGAAGGAAAGTGTCCCTGGGGCTCTGTGACTGACACAGCAGGGTCACATTCTCTCCTGAGGCCACTGTGGGGCCAGGCTGCACCGAGAGGGAGAGTCTGTCAGAGGACCATCCTAGAGAGAGGGGGGCAGGTGAGGGGCTGCTGCCCACCATGTTCTGACCTGAGAGTCACCGGGCCCCTCTCTGAGGACCCTCCTCTCTGTCTGTCTCTGTTTTCTCTGAGTCTCCCCCTCCCCCTCCCACCTCCTGTCTCTCTCTGCCTCTCTCCCTGGGGACCCCACACCCCTTGTCCTGGCCATCACCATCTCCGACCCCCGGAAGGGCCCGAGCAGACTCTGGGTCCCTGACTGAGCCTGCTGGCTCCTCACCTGCCACCAGGATGTCCAGGGGGTCACTGGGGGCCGACCACTCAGAGGAGAGGTTGTGTCCACCATAGCACCTGTACCGGCCTCCATGGGAGCTGCTCACAGAGCCCAGGGGGAAGTTGGCCTGAGAGAGCCCAGCCTGGGGCTGCAGGACAGAGCTCTGGGGGAGGTCTTGTCCCCCCTCCTTGGACAGAGCGAATCTGTCATAGCTGATGTCAGAGCGACACTGGAGGGTCAGCTTCTGTCCAGAGGCCACGATGGGGCCCTGCTGGGTCAGGAGGGAGGGCCTCTCTGAGCCACCTGCAGGCACCAGATGGGAGTGACAGGGCTGCTCCTCCTATGAACCCTCCTGCTGGCCTGGCCCCCACACCCCACTGTCTCTCTGTCTCTGACCCAGGAGCCCCTGTACCCTCTCACCCCACTTTTCACACGAGGCTCCCCTCCCAGTAAAGACCCCAATAAACTGTCTGGTGACTCAATATATGGATGGAACCAGGATAGGACTTCCTCACCTGAGACCAGGAGCTGCAAGGAGTCACTGGGCCATGACCACAGCTGGGGTCTGTCCCTGTAACAGCCATAGCATCTGAATGTCCACCTGTGGCTGGGGGTCACGGGGCCCACAGAGAACGGGGCCTGGGACTGCCCACTGGGGTGTCGCTGTGAGTTCAGGGTTCTTGAGAACCTGTGTTCTCCTTCCTTGGTCAGGATGAACCTGTGAAATCCTAGTCCAGAGCCACACTGGAGGGTCACAGTCCCTCCTGAGGTCACCACAGGGCTGGGCAGGGCTGAGAGGCTGGGTTTGTTGTAGGCTCCTAGGGGAGAAGGGGATAGCATGTTAAATGGGGTCACACCTCCCTCACTGCTCCCTTGGGGCTGGGTGGTGAGGGTGAAACCCCCTGAGAGCATCTCCTTCCTGAGGGCAGATCCTGAGGCTGGAACCCCTGAGTGTCCCCTCACCTGTCACCACCAGCTCCAGGGGGTCACTGCGCTCAGACCAGCCAGTGGGGCTGAGATAGGAGCAGTGATATTTCCCTGTATGATACTCTGTCATGTGTGTGATGGAGAACTTGACCTTATCCCCTGGATATAGTGGCTTCTGTTTGTCCCAGGGCGGTGGGCTTCCATCTTTATCCAGATGGAACTCACGGGCCTGCAGGGTCCCCTGACACCAGATGGTCACAGAGCTCTGCAACAGGGTTATAGTTCCTGGCTCAGCCCAGAGGGTGGGTTTGCGGAGCGTCCCTGGAAGGAATGAGAGCCTGAGTCACAAGACATTTCCACCCCAGGGCCCACATCTCAGCCCCAACCCTCTCAGATGTCCCCCATCCATTAACCCAGAACTTCTATTCTCCATCCACAGCTGCTTGATGGAGAAAGAAGCATGTCTTTTATGTGGCGAGGGTGCTGGGAACCCTGAGGACAGACTCACCTGCCTGCCGTGGGTTCCTCAGTCCAAGGCTCAGCCCTGCAAGAGAGCCCCTGTGAGACATTTGCCCTGAGTCCTGAGCAGAACCCTTTTTCCCAGGAGCCTCCCAAGCCCTGGGGTCCTCACAGAGCAGGGCTTCCCCTCCCCCTTCACATCTCACCGAGGCAGAGCAGGGCCCTGAAGATGGGGGGCATGGCGTCTCCTCTCTGTGAACCCAGCTGTGCAGAAGGAGGAGACCGGGGTGCGTTCAGTGTAGACAGACTCACAGGGTGTGGCCAAGGGGAGGCTGGCTGACCCGGTCACGGGGTTGTAACGTCACCAGACCCTGAGGAAGGGGAACACTGAACCCCCAGGAGTCCGGCTCTCATTCTGTTGATGCAGGAAGAATTAAACCTGGAGCCTCCTAAGACGCCCCTTGCAGGTGAGGTGACGCAGGGCCTGACCTTCGAGGTCAGAGCCTCCCCCATGGGACCCCATTCCCTCCCCACCTGACCATCAGCCTCTCCCCGTGGGTCCTTCCCTTGCACAGTGGTCACCCGGGCCCTAGAGACACACCAGGAAGATGAGGGTCCCAGTGCCTGCAGAGCTCAGCTCAGCAGAGACACGGTCCCCTCCTCACTGTGCAGTCAGCCGAGTGTCACTGGGACAGTGAGCACAAAGGACAGACATGGGGACGTTAGAAAAGGACATTCGCATGTTTCCCTGACCCCAGAGTGAGGCTCTCTTTCTATCCCATCCACCCTCATCGACTTCTCATGTTTTTTTAGCAACAGCGTCCACCCACCTTCCTGGGGACAAGTCTCTGAGGGGGCAAGTCACTGATCCCTGCCCCCTCAGTGGCCTTGTTTCCTGGTTCAAACCTCCTCCTCATGCTCTGGTCCTGCCTTCAAGCTTCAGGGGACATTGATTTGGGTTAGAGTCCTGATTTTTACTTAAAGCAGATATGTACTTAAATACTCCTCATCCAACGTCCATGTGTCCTTGAGTGGTGATGTCCAGTCTCTGCCTCAGTCTCCTCATCTGGATCCTGTTGTCACAAACCCCAGTCCCCACAGAGGCTGTGGGTCAGTGGTGCTGGTTCATGACAGGGAGACTTCCATTTCTAGACCAGATGAGGTCGTGAGGGTCTGGGACCTGAGAGGATCAAGGTGTCCAGGGTCAAGGGCAGGATTGTTTTGTCCACTCGAGACCCTGTGTGCTGTGAACACCAAGCACAGCTACTCACAACAGCTCTGAAGTATGTAGCCGCAGACATGTGCAAGAAAGAGAGATGAAAGTGCCCAAATGGAGAGGGACCCACATGGAGGACAGAGACGGTGACTGAGTGGCCCCCAGCACCCAGGCCATTTTGTAGGATGCAATTCTGAGAGACTGGAATTAGAAAGCTAAGATACGTGGACACGAGAAAGGGGGTGTCCAATGAATACTGAGAGTTTCAGGAGGAGTGGGAAGGCTGGTGCCTGTGTCTGCCCTAGAGACCAAGGTTGGGCATTTCACAGAGGGGCACAGAGCCCCGCAGGGTCAGGTACGTTGTGTGTGGTGTAGGATGACATGTGTGTCTTTCTATTCATGGCAAGAGGGGGGATTGGTGAGAGCCAACTTTCAAACAATCACAATACTGAAGATGGGAGAAACATATTCATGGTTTTAATTGTAAACGTAGGACTCTGTAGTGACCTAAATTCTTATCAAACACCATGTGAAAGTGTCAAAGGGGAAGGACCCATTTAGTACGACAAGAGGGAGTCAGGGTCTGACCTGCTTGAACTCGAGTCTCTGGTATCAAATCCACCACAGCAGGCTCTGGCTTCTGAGGGCTTGGCGTGTAGAATCAAAACCAACAGAGAAGTCCCACACCTTGTATTGGAATGATATCTTTTATTTGAAAAAAGCAAATGTCTTCAACTATCCTAATGAAAATAAGCACTTCGCAGACATACAAGACCTCCGATATTTTATTGTTTACAAGCTCAGTGCAAGCAAACGAAAATAGGCATGTAAACCAAAAGAATAATGGACAAAAGTCAAGTCAGTGAGATGCAAAAGGGAGAAAAATAATGACAGAAGAAATCAACTTTGCAAAAGAACATGTGTATATACATTCACACACACATATATATATATATATTTACATTTCAGAGAGGTTAAAGTGTTTTGAGTGTGTGTGAGTGAGAAAGAAAGGATATAGACATACACAGAGCTTCGGAAATTAGATACCAGGAGTTAAGTTAGTGTGTGATAAGCTTTACTTATGCAGAGAAGAGGAGGAAGCAAAATTGGGTTGCTATGAGAAATTCCAATACTAACAATGGGGGTAACTACCCTAATTGGAAATGCACATACAATGTCCAAATTAGTTGATGTAATTACATAAAATATAATTAATTTAAAGTGGCTCTGGAAAATTTTAAAAATACTATTTAAATTAAACTTATTATTTAGATGAAAAGGTGGCAAACAGTCAAAATGATTGATTTATCATCAAACATTGAGACTTCTGCACAAGATGGCGGCAGAGGTACACATGAAACTCATGCTCTCCCACAACCACCACCAAATGTCTACTAAAGGACAGAACAGTTATCCCTCATAGTCATCTGAAAGGTAGCTGAACGGAAGTCCCATAACAAAGAGTTTAAAAAGAAGCCACATCGAGACAGGCAGAGACCTGAGGACACACGATAAGCTGTTGCCACATCTACAGAGAAAGTTCACATACATGGATTTTATCTTGACTGTGGAGGTCCCCCCTATGGGTTAAGTGATCCCAGCCCCACACCAGGTTCCCCAGCCCAGGGGTTCAGTGATGGGAAGTGACGTCCCCATCACTTCTGGTTGTAGAAACCAGCAGGGATTATGGCCCAGTGAGACAGAAGCAACTGGAGTCTCAGGTGTCCTATGAATGGGCCTGTGCACAGACTCACTTGGACTCATCCCTCTGAGCTCCAGTGCTGGGGCAACACTGGGTAAGGCACCAGGGACATATGGGCAGGAAGTGAACTATCTGACTTTGGGGCCTGGGCTGGAGGGGCAGCTTCACCCAGACACACATGCTGAGTGCTCCCCACAGGCACAGGCAGGTGCCAAAACTGAGTCTCCATCAACCTAAATCACATGTTCACCCCACTCTGAGGATTCCCTGAGGCTCTGCCCAATCCAACTTATCAGAACCCTCAAGCCACTTCCAGGAGATTTTCCTACAATCAGCCTGTCTTGGCTCATGCTACACTCTCTCAGAGGTCTGCAAAACCCAAACAAGCAGTGTCTAGCCACAGTGTGCCCCGTACCTAGCTAAGTGTCCCCAAGCCAGGCAGTAGTGGCAGCCAGCCTCCCATGGTAGTGGGGACCCTCCCCAGCACCTACAAGCCCAGCACAAGTGGCAGTCACTATTAGACTTCTTCATAGCTCATGCCAGTTGTCTCCAGGATGGGCACAGATGGTAGCTGACCTTGGCCTGCACATCCCGGGAGGCCTCGGAGCCAACACACTGAGTGGACAGCTTCAGACCACAGGAGAGCATCACCCAATCACCCCCACCAGTGACACACTGCAGGGGTGGAGTCAGCAGACACCAGAGCCCTGCTGAAGTCAGTTCTGCCCCGAGGGGTCAGCCCCCTCCCAGCTGTTCCTCCTCTGAGGGTGCTGGCCCCACCCTGGTGTTCCCCAGTCTGCAGTGAGCTCCTCCCATTGATGCACCAACAGCGGCTTTGCAGGCCGACCGTGACGGGCACAAAATATACAAGGTGATTAAACGAAGAACCCGCAACCAAGATTCCTCTACCCAGAAAAGCTGACATTTAGAATCCAAGAACAGATACAGAGCTTCCCAGCCAACAGGAAGCAAAAGGAGTTTGTCATGAGAAGCCAGTATTACAAGAAATGCTAAAGGGTCCTCTTTAGGTAGAAAGAAGAATGGCTAAAACTTTGAAATAAAATGGCAACAAATGCATGTCTGTGAACCATCAGTTTCAAGGCGAACAGAGAAAATGCTCCATTCGAGAACTACAGGGGAGCAGAATGAGCAAGGACACAAGACCCATATACGTGCTGTCTACTACAGACTCACTTCAGGCGGAAAGGCACACACAGACTGAGAGTAAAAGGATGGAAAAATATATGCTCTCAAAGTTAAAAAACAGAAATCGAAGTAGCAATACTTACAGAAGACACAACCTCCTTTCAAACAAAGACTATAGCAAGAAGTGAGGAAGGGCTGGTGCTGAGGAGATTTAAGAAATAGAAAGGTGTAAGACAACACCAGACAGCCATAGAAAAACAAGCAAAAATCCCTAACATTAGACTTACAAAAGTTGCTATTCACATATACGGTGAACTTTAAAGTTTTCAGCTTCATATTTCACCAGAGAGTGCACATGAACCCACACCACTGTATGAATACATATATAGAATTACTCTTACAGTACTTTTCTCTTTCATGTAAATTTTAGAATCAGCTTGTCAATATTTAAAGCACAATCTTGTGGTGTTTCATTATAGCTGGACTTTTTGAAAAATGTCCCTGAGAAGATATGTACTCTTGAAACTAGGATTTGAGGATCTGACTTTTTTTTGTCCTGGAGAAGGCAGAATCGGGGCCATTCATGCATCTCAGACTCACCCACGCAGATATTGCATTCTACCCAGCAGAGTTTTTTCTCCATCTCAACAGGACACTGTTTGTGAAACAGGAGTATTTCACGTTTTTAGGCTACCACTCATCCTTGTGATGTGTTTCACAGAACTCAACAAAGAATCAGCTTCCAGGTACTCATGGGTACTTTTCTGTGACTAAAATAAGTCTGAGGGGAAATCTCATTTCCTCAACAACATGAGTCTATCTTCCTATTGTCTTCAGCTGAATGACTACCCTAAGTCCAAGAGTGTTCATCCTTGGGCCTTAACTGAACTCTCAGTTCCTGTTATGTCTTTTGAAGGAAGATTTACTTTGTGCTGTGGAATGTGTTCTGGCTTCTCAATGCAATGCAAGAGCAATGAGTACATGCGCTTAAAATGTAGTGGTCATGCACGTCAGCTATGGAAGGAAGTGTGCAGCTATACAATATTCTGCACAAAACGTGGAAACCCTGTAGTCCTACTTATATTCCCTTGAACGCTAAATTCAAGGATCCCTGGATGAGATACCTAGGGGGCTGCCCACTAGATGGGATGGAGCTGTCCGCCACGCAGTGCTGAATTCACTCTCAGCCTCCCAGGATTAACATAAGAAAGGAGAGGACATTATTATAGGTGGTGGGGGTCCATGGTCTTAAGGAAAATATTTGAGATACATATGCACCTTTCTGGTCAAGGTCGGACCAGGTCTGGAACCAGAGAGCTGTCCTGACTTGCAGATTCCGTGATTAGACATTTGAATTTACCTTGCAGCCTCAGGTTGGGGCTGCTCATCCACCAGGGAATGTGGGACAGTCCCACCGCCCGTTCTGTAGCAGAGCTCTGGAGAATGTGTCTCTCAGTTGTTAAAGTGAAGCTGAAGAGGCAGAGTCACAGGATGTGGTGGGCAGGGTCCCCACACCACAGTGTGCAAGGGGCCTGCCACACAGGAAGAGGACAAGCTCTGCTCAGCCTAAAAATAGCAGGTGCTGAGGGTTTCACTGGAGCCACATTAGGCGACATGCCTCATGTCTCAAGTGCCACACTGAGTTTTCCTAAAGTGTACAATCACGTAGTGATGTAACATCCCTTCCTGCCATTGGAAATCCATATCGACTATGCAGTTTATGACATTCAATGTCCTTGGGCCAAGCTAATATATAAGATGGTTACTAATGTGAAACTATTTTCAGAAGATATAGGAAATCCATCTCCCACCTAGTATTTATTAAGTCTAGTACCAGGTGCATATTTTTTTTTTACTCTCCTGCCTAACAGAAATCAGTGTCTTGGACAGTTTGATTCTTCATGTGTAGAAGAGAACAAAACAGCCCAATCTGTTTTATTGTTTTAGCTGAAATCATTTTGTGCATATGAGTCAAAACTCAGTTTCTTGTTCTTTGTGTCACTATGGAGACAGAGACAAATTATATATATGCAGAGAGAGAGAGAGAAAGAGAGAGAGAATGAATTAGTTTGGCAAGGTTGCTCAGTAAAAGACAACTAACTAGGTGGCTTAAGACAACAGAAATTTATTGTATTGTCTCATATGTCACATTCTGAGGCCAGAGAGGTTGATTGACAGATAGAGATAAAGAGACACACTGACTGATACACAGGTACATAGACGCCCAGATGCACACACATGGATACAGAGATAGATTTGTAGATACACAACGTCTCCAACATTTGCTGTCAATAGACTCCATTACCTACCCTGATCTCTAGGTAGGTTTTGATAACATCATGCTGGAAGGAAAAATATTTATCCAGCTTTATTGGGAGTCAGCAGGAAAATATGAGAGTAATTGAAGATGAGCATGTGTACATATCTGAAAAAGAAAGGGAGGATTCAAATTTTGAGCCAAAAACTGTTTTACAGTAGAATATAATGAGTTAGAAAACTTTTGTCTTTTTTAAAAAATACACTTTATTGGTTAGGCCATTACAGTTGTCCCATTTCCCTCTCTTTATTTCCCTCTGCCCTGTACACCCCTCCCACTATCATCCCCCACCTTAGTTCATGTCTGTGAGTTGTACTTATAAGTTCTTTGACTTCTCCATTTCCCATCCTATTCTTAACCTCTCTCTGTCTATTTTGTACCCAAATTTCTGCTTCTTCTTCCCTGTACCTTTCCCCCCATTCTCTCCCTCTCCTTCCTCACGGATAACCTTCCGTGTGATCTCTATTTCTGTGAATCTGTTTTTGTTCTAGTTCTGTGCTTAGTTCATTTTTCTTTGTTTTTTTTATGCTCAGTTACTGATAGTTGTGAGTTTGTTGTCATTTTACTGTTCATGGTTTTGATCTCCTTTTTCTTAGGTAAATCCCTTTAACACTTCATATAACAAGGGCATGATGACGACCAACCCCTTTAACTTGGTCTTACCTGGGAAGCACTTTATCTGCCCTTCATTTCTAAATGATAGCTTTGCTGGAGAGAGTAATCTTGGATGTAGTTCCTCACGTTTTATGACTTCAAGTACTTCTTTTCAGCCTCTTCAGGACTGCAAGGTTTCTTTTGAGAAATCAGCTGGTAGTCTTATGGGAACTCCTTTGTAGGTAACTGTCTCCTTTTCTCTTGCTGCTTTTAAGATTCTTTTCTTATCTTTAATCTTGGGTTATGTAATGATGGTGTGCCCTGGTGTGTTCCTCCTTGGGTCCAACTTCCTTGGGACTCTCTGAGCTTCCTGGACTTCCTGGAAGTCTGATTCCCTTGCCCGATTGGACAATTCTCCTTCATTATTTGTTCAAGTAAGTTTTCAATTTCTTGGTCTTCCTCTTCTCCTCTGGCACCCGTATAATTCAGATGTTGGAACATTTAAAGATGTGCTGGAGGTTCCTCAGCCTCTCCTCATTGTTTTGAATTCTTGTTTCTTCATTCTGCTCTGATTGAAGGTTTCTTTCTTCTTTCTGCTCCAAACTGATGATTTGAGTCCTGGTTTCTTTCCCATCACCGTTGCTTCTCTGTAGATTTTTCTTTACTTCACACAACACAACCTTTATTGCTGCCTTTTTTTAATGCTGTTGAAGTACCCAGGGAGTTCCTGGAGGATGCTGATAACCGGTGTTTTGAAGTGTGCATCTGATAGGTTGGCTGTCTCCTCATTGCTGAGCTGTATTTTTTCTCGAGCTTTAAACTCTTCTTTCATTTGGGCCATTTTTGTTTCTGTCTTGTTGCACCTGTTAGGTAGTAGAGGGTAGAGCCTTAGGTATTCACCAGGGTGGGGCAACCCACATGGCTGCGTTGTGACGCTGCGTGTGTGGGAGGGGTCTGAGAAGGAACAGTGCTGCTTGCTCTGCTCTCTGCTGGTTTTCAATCACTTCCTGGGCTACCCACGAGCAAATTGGGCCCTCTGGTGCTGATTCCTGGGTGGGTGGGTTTGTGTACATTCTAGGACCCTGTTGGTCTGTCCAAGGATCTCTCCTTTGAGGCTGGGAGTTTCTCCCACTGCCACCTCAGTCCCTACAGGTGTTTTCAATTAGAGACTCTGAGGCTTTATTTTTCTCTACTAAAACCCGGGGTTGTGGGACCTATCTTGCTCCCCAGGTGTTCCTCCCAGTTTACCCACCTGCAAATGTGTGACTGCCCAGTCTGTGAGCCACTGCCTCACCTGCTCTGCCAGTCACCACCTTGTCATGAGTTTCCTCCACTGAGCTACCCACCTTCTCCCCATGCACAGGTATGGATGAAAGTTTCTTCTTTACCTCCTTGCTTTTCAGACTTTTATATAGTATAATTTTCTGCCAGTTCTGGTTGTTTTTATTGTAAATTTGTTGTTGCCCTTCTTTTTGGTTGTGCAAGGAGGCACAGTGTAGGTGCCTACCTACACCTCCATCTTGGCTGGAAGTCCCTGAGTTAGAAATCTGAGAGAGGAAATACCCAAATGTGTGAATATAGTAAAACAATTCTTCCTCCCTGACTGGTGTGACTCCGTGGATAAAGTGGTGATCTGTGAACCAAAGGGTCATTGGTTCAATTCCCAGGCAGGAGACATGCCTGGTTTTCTGTTCAGGTCCCTGGTAGGGGGTGCGTGAGAGGCAACCACACATTGATGTTTCTCTCCCTGTCTTTTTCACTCCCTTCCCCTCTCTCTAAAAGTAAATAAAACATAGATTTTAAATGAAAAGAATTGTTTTTGTGAAGGATGAGATACAACTGAAGTTCTAGTTATGACAGTGGAGTACAATATTGATAAAAATTGTAAAATTCAGCATGGTGAGACTAGAAGTGGGGATTTACATTACTGGGGACTAGAATGAGGAGGGCCAATGTCGTATCTGTGGTGTCGGAAGGAAAGAAGTGACCATGACATTTAGTAACAGCTCACAAGAACAATAATTGAACATTTTACAGAGATGAGGAAGACCAGCTAAGTGACAGGGGGTATGTATGTAAAAATGGAATCTCCATCTTGTTGTTGTGGTAAATGGAGCAGTTGAAGGATGAATTAAAAGGAAAAACTTGTGTTTTACATTGAATTGTACACATTCAAATGATAAGTTTTACTTTATGTGCATTGAACTCAAAATCACAGCAAGAAGCATTAGGAGTAAATTCATCAGCTGGGAGCGAACCCATCAGCTGGAAATGTGTGAGCAGGTTGCTACTTTGAGAAGATGATGTTGTGTGGGAATAGGTGGCAGAAGTGAGGAATGGATGATAAACTGGGATAAAACTCCAGCCCTCATGTAACAGGGAGGTAATGAGCTGATCAGTACTCTCTGTGGTTTATGAGAATTTCTCACAAAACCCAACCCAAATCTCATAATAGGAATACAATTGCAGCTGAATGAGAAGAGGTGGGAACGTTTCCTTGTCATTATCTTCGTCTAGGAGGTGTGCAGTGTGCTCTGTTCCGAGGAGCTCAGGGAGCGCCCATGACAAGCACATTGCGGCCATGACCCAGGTGTGTGAGTCTGTGGAGGGGAGGTGGACACTGGGAAGGGGCTGCTTTGTAGGACCAGTTGGCTCTGCTTGGGATGGAGAGTTTAGCTGAGCCTCATCTCCAACAACATGGACCAGAAAGTGCACCCACTTGGCTGGGCTGGAGTGAGGTGGGGACCTGTGGCAAGACTTTGTGNTAAAACTCCAGCCCTCATGTAACAGGGAGGTAATGAGCTGATCAGTACTCTCTGTGGTTTATGAGAATTTCTCACAAAACCCAACCCAAATCTCATAATAGGAATACAATTGCAGCTGAATGAGAAGAGGTGGGAACGTTTCCTTGTCATTATCTTGGTCTAGGAGGTGTGCAGTGTGCTCTGTTCCGAGGAGCTCAGGGAGCGCCCATGACAAGCACAGTGCGGCCATGACCCAGGTGTGTGAGTCTGTGGAGGGGAGGTGGGCACTGGGAAGGGGCTGCTTTGTAGGACCAGTTGGCTCTGCTTGGGATGGAGAGTTTAGCTGAGCCTCATCTCCAACAACATGGACCAGCAAGTGCACCCACTTGGCTGGGCTGGAGTGAGGTGGGGACCTGTGGCAAGACTTTGTGCAGGGAGGGTCTGTGACAGGCAAGTTCAGGTGCATGGGAGTGAACCCCTCAGCTGGGAGTGAGGGTTTGCAGGAAACCAGAGAAGAGGCTGATGTGGCAACAACCACCATGATGTCCTGTGTCTTCACCTGAGTGTGACTGTGGAGGGGAACTGGGTGACAGAAAGAGGGGCTTAGGGTTGGAGCTTTGGGTGTGTTCATTGTGTGGGGAGAAGAGGGGGAAAGCTGAGGGTTTGTGTGATCTCTTCCTGGGTGGCCTGGGGATCCAATGGGGCTTTTCCATGACTGACCACCAAACTGAGGGGCTGGAGGCGTGGGGAGAGAATTACAACATGGTCACCTGACCCACAGCAGGAGCCACCTGCCTTCCTGGCAACTGATCTTCCACTTTGTTTCTTCCTCCCACTTCCTCTCTCTGACTTCCTCACATCTGTGAGCAGGAGACCTTCTCTCCATCTATCCCATCCAGGCCCCTGAGCACGTCTGCCTCCTCACTGCCCTGCTCTGTGAGGGGTAACCCTGCATTTGACACTGGTCACTCCGTCTCCATGTGCTGGGCAATAGTGCCAGTTGAAGACAATTCGCAGGTTTTAAGCTAAGACGAGGGGAAACATTATTGACCCTCTGCTGTGAGCCAGTTTCTTCCCCTCTCCCTTTTTTCTCATTGCAAACAAGGGTGGAAGCTCAGCTCTCACGGGTGTTGTGAGGATCAGCAGAGCCTGAGACATGAAGAGGCTCCACCTGTGTTATTTATTTGCCTGATTAAGACACTGGCATGAGAGACTTGTGGGAGGAAGGGCTAGTTGAAAGCAGCCTATGTATCTTACCCCTAGGCCCCAAGGGGCATCATTAGCCACAGGGCATCCTTGGTTAAATGGCAGGTGAGCCCAGACTGAGGGGAGACAGGAAGGACGCCTCTCGTCCTGGATCCTGGACTCACCACACTCAGGAGTGAGGGTGGGAATCCCACCAGGGGCTGAGCCTGAGCCCTGGGCACTGAGGGCATCTCGGACCTGGTGGGAGTCCCACCTCCCATGAAACTGCCTGAGGAAGTGGGGCCACTTTTATGGTAATAAGGATCCACAGGAAACCATGACCATTGACTTGCATTTCTTTTTAATGGTGTAAATTCATGTAACATAAAACTGATTCTTTTAATACATAGAATTCATTGGACTCTAATAAATACACAATGTCAACTACAACTTTTATCTAGTCTTAGTAAGAAATTTGTGTAACCCCTTCCCTAAATGCCACAAAGCGTTCAGTCTCCCATCTCTGCTCCTCGTCAGCCCCCGACCAGCCCACCTGACTCCCGTCTCTGTGGGTGTCCTCCTCCTGGACACTTCCCACAAACGCAGTCACAGAAGACGTGATCTTTTCTGTGTGGCTCCTGTCACTCAGCTGCAGACTGTTGACATTCCCCCACCAGGTAGCAGGTGTCGGTACTTTGTCTTTATGGCTTAAAACCCTCCCGGGTGATGAAGACACCACATTTGTTAATGTGAGTGGGATCTAGCATGGAGGGGTGTGTGGCTGGGAACCCAGACCAGCCATGTGGGGTGGCCCCTCATGTCACAGGGGGGAGAACAGAAGGACAGTCAAGGAGAGTCAGCAATGATGAGGAGGGACAGCCCCACAGTGGGATGGAGGAGGGGGTCTCTCACATTTCCTGCCCCCAAATCTCGTCTGCCAGATCTGCTCCCCTGGACACATCAGCAGTTTCCCCACCTGTGGTCAGACTGTCCTTCACCACCTCCTGGGTCATCATATGGGCTCCACAGCTCCCCCTCTCTGAACAGTGCCCTGTCCCCTCTGTGTTCATATCCTGGCGGCAGCCTGGTCCAGTCTCTCAGTGTCTTGAGCCTGAAGCAGCAAGACCCCCAGGGCCAGCAGGAGCAATGCAGCCACACCCATGCGGATGAGATTCTCCACTGTGTAGTCTTGGGAGGCTGCAAAATGTGGGGACAGACATCAGCATTGTCAGGCAGCCCTGAATCTCCAGGACTCTGGTGTCCCCCCAGGCTTTCCATTCCCCTCGATGTCAGCGTCTCTGGGACATCTGATTGCAGCTCTGGCTCCCAGCCACCATGACAAGAGCGAGCCGTGCCCAAGAGCTCAGGACTATCGAAAAAAAGAAAATGGTCTCAGATCAGGAACAATTTAGAGCTGTTTGTTCTGGGTTCTCTCTGCGACTGAAGACCCCAGAAGCTTACTGTCCTGGAGCTGAGAGATCCGCATTTTCCTCATGTGAGGGCACTGGTCCATGGAGGAGGGGTGGTGTCGGAGTCTCCTGAGTGGCAGGTGCACAAAGGGGTGAACGTCTGGGGCAGTGTCTCCTTCACCCGACCCCCTCAGGACTCTGTTCTCTGGGGTCTGCTGTTTAATCGTCACCTGGAAATTTTAATCTATTCATTCTTTTATTAACCTGTTTTTATATAACAAAAGTACCATAGGAGTTATAATTACCAGATTAGATATTTGGGCACGTGGATGAATATTTGTAGATATATAAATTTAATATCAATATACAAGTAAATACAGGGTGAGGCAAGAGTAGGCTTATAGTTGTGAATTCCTGAAAAACAGAATTACATATTGTGTTGTAAGTAATAATTGCTGTATTCTTTTTTGTACAACTTTAATCCTACTTTTGCCCATATGTTGTATAAGTACATTTTAAAGAGTATATTATAAAATATTTCATAAAATGCATGTGTATATATAGTGACACACATATCCACTCTTACATAAATACTACGTTTTATATCACCATCTATATCTCCACCTCTTTGTGCGGCACCAATAAATATTGTTGTGTGTGGGGACAGAGAAAGAGACTTGAGATGAACAGGTGATAAGGAGGCAGGTCCCCAGAAGGGTCTAGTCTGGTCTTTGATGGGGAATGAAGTCTCCTCTGTGGGATGGAGGGAGGGGGCAGAGGAGAAGGGGGGCTGGGACTCGGGGCCTGGGAACACGGAGTCAGAGGTCAGGTGAGGGGCCCAGAAGGAGCAGGCACCATCTCCTCCTTTTGGACGAACTGTGAAAATTCTGGCAAAATTTTATGGATGGATGCCTAACCATGTGATTTTTACCCCAAATCACAACCTCCACACACTGCCAACCAAGGAATCTCACAGTTGTGGTTTTCACACTTCGAGGAACAGAGAAGTCACCGCAAGTTGTGGTGTTTGTGAGAACCAAAAGTGGGAAATTATGGGAATTTGCTTCCCCATCTTGATATAGAAAACAAAATGTAGAAAAGTTATTTATTTATATTCTAGTTCCAAAGGTCCACACCAAAATTCCAAATATCAGCTCACAGCATTCAGGAAATGCACATGGAAAAATAAATGTTATTCATTTGCATTGATATCCACATGGTTGAAAGCAGGAAGCTTTTGTAATTGTGTCTCAAGTGGTTATAAATCAGACAGAAAAAATAATTTTGAAGAGATCAGTATATGTCAGTTTAAAAAGCATTCCTAATAACATTCTAATGAAACATAAAAATATACTGAAACATGAAGGTTAATAGTGCTTTCGATAGAAAATGTAGACATCTTAATAAGTTTGCCTGGGAATAATTTGGGTTATGAATGAAACTTTTTCGGAGGTAAAGCTGTGGAATATTTTACTTGGTCTTTATATCATGTGGAATTTAGAGTGAGAAAAACAGGGATACAGTGTGCAATAAGTGATGTGATCTTTGACTTGTGGTTATATAATTTTCTCAGCGTATCGGTGAAATGAAATGAAAAACAATCCAAAGGGAGAGAATTTTAGGAAGTTATAGTGGTGAGGAAATAAATATGCCCAAGCCAATAGCTTTCCTAGGGGTACTTACTACTATTTAGACTGTATGAAGGAATCAGACTGCTTACATACAAATTACATTCTTAGATGTGCGGTTCTGAAAGTTAGCTATAAATTTTCTCAGTTTTACAAATATCTATCAAGTGCTTCTGAAGTTTGGTAAAACCTGATTTGAAATGTGTGTAATACAAAGACTTCATAGTAACAAGAAGTTATTTTCTCCAACAGATGTCTGGATTTAGCCTTCCCTATGAAACTAGGAACAGCATTATAGACATTTGAACGTTGGGCACATATACTGTCAATTAAACTGCTGCTCTGTACACTGCAGCGCTGCCCAAAAGTCCTCAGAAAGGAGCAGGAACAGACAGGGGCCCCCAGAACCACGGAGCAGACAGGGGAGCCCTCAGTGTGGGCAGGAGCCCCCAGCTCCTCCTGAGCCTGGCACAGCCCCTCCTCACTCTCAGGTGAGCACTGAGTGCTGGAGGCTCCAGGTGAGCCCAGAGGCCTGCAGAGCTGAGCTCCCAGGGGAGGGGGAACCCCAGGGGCTCAGACTCTGAGATGAAGATGCCAGGGTTGAGTGGGGAGGGGATCTGTCCTCTCTGCTCAGTCTAATCACCTTTCTCCTCACTTCTCACACGCCTCACTCCACCCTGCCTGCTCTTTCTCTCTGCTGAGATTCAGAACAGGGGGCTCAGGGGTGGGAGGCCCGGTCTGTTTCCACTTCTCAGCAGCTGGACCCCTGTGGGGGCCCACCAGGCCACAAGGGGATCAAGGACAGAGTTCTCCACTGTGAAAATGGTGGATGAACTTGGTTTCTGGTCCCTGGAGCCGGCGGGTACCTTGACATTTTCCTAACCTTCTAGTTCCCAGCCTTGAAGGATATAACAAGATTTTGGCATGAGTGTCATGTTCCAAGACGGTTATGAGAACTTCTTGCTCTTTTGATAGCTTAAGGGAGTGCACGAACTCTGAAAAACAACATTGTTTCTAGTTCCTTGCAGTCTTGCTTCAGGCGTTAGCAGTTTGTATATAAGACAGATGTTCCTTGAATAAAGTTGCCATTTGCCAGCAGAGCATTTGGTCCTCTCCATTCTTTTAAGTCCCTCGCCTCACCTCGCGACCACCCTTGCTGCGGTGGGCCGCGGCAGACCCCCTCTGTGGAACCTCTACATTCCTCATATATTTCTGCTCCTGAATCTTCTAGGGACAGGGCCCAGAGGGGAGGGAGCACAGAGAGGACAGGGTCAGGGGTCTTACCTGAGACCAGGAGCTCCAGGGGGTCACTGGGCTGTGACAGCAGGTAGGGGCTGCTGTGGTTTGCGCTGTAGCACCTGTAGGTGCCCCCGTGGGCCGAGGTCACAGGACCCATGGAGAACTCTACCCGGTGCTGCTGAGCTCGGGACTGTGAGCTGAGACGCAGGGGGGGATCAGCTGCCCCCTCCTTGGACAGAAGGAAAGTGTCCCCGGGGCTCTGTGACTGACACAGCAGGGTCACATTCTCTCCTGAGGCCACTGTGGGGCCCGGCTGCACCGAGAGGGAGGGTCTGTCAGACGACCATCCTAGAGAGAGGGGGGCAGGTGAGGGGCTGCTGCCCACCATGTTCTGACCTGAGAGTCACCAGGCCCCTCTCTGAAGACCCTCCTCTCTGTCTGTCTCTGTTTTCTCTGAGTCTCCCCCTCCCATCCCATCACCTATTTCTCTGTCTCTCCCTGGGGACCCCACACCCCTTGTCCTGGCCATCACCTTCGGAGACCTCCAGCGGGACCTGAGCAGACTCTGGGTCCCTGACAGAACCCACTGGTTCCTCACCTGCCACCAGGATGTCCAGGGGGTCACTGGGGGCCGACCACTCAGAGGAGAGGTTGTGTCCACCATAGCACCTGTACCGGCCTCCATGGGAGCTATTCACAGAGCCCAGGGGGAAGTTGGCCCGAGAGAGCCCAGCCTGGGGCTGCAGGACAGAGCTCTGGGGGAGGTCTTGTCCCCCCTCCTTGGACAGAGCAAATCTGTCATAGCTGATGTCAGAGCGACACTGGAGGGTCAGCTTCTGTCCAGAGGCCACGATGGGGCCCTGCTGGGTCAGGAGGGAGGGCCTTTCTGAGCCACCTGCAGGGACCAGATGGGAGTGACAGGGCTGCTCCTCCCATGAACCTGCCTGCTGGCCTGGCCCCCAGACTCCACTGCCTCTCTGTGTGTCTCTGACCCAGGAGCCCAGGTGTCCCCTTCACCACACCCAGCATGGGGCTCCCCTCCCAGCAAAAACCCCATTAACTTGTCTGGTACCTCAAAACATGGAAGGACCAACTTGGGCTTCCTCACCTGAGACCAGGAGCTTGAGGTCGTTACTGGGGAGTGAGCACATCTGGGGTCTTTCCCTGTAACAGCCATAGCATCTGAATGCCCACCTGTGGCTGGGGGTCACGGGGCCCACAGGGAACAGGGCCTGGGACTCCCCACTGGGGTGTCGCTGTGAATCCAAGGTTCTGGAGAACCTGTGTTCTCCTTCCTTAATCAGAATGAACCTGTTGAATTTCTGCTGTGAGCCACACTGGAGGGTCACAGTCCCTCCTGAGTTCAGGACAGGACTGGGCAGGGCTGAGAGGCTGGGTTTGCTGTAGTATCCTAGGAGAGGAGGCAGCATGTTACATGGGGCTCACACCTCCTTCATCCGCCCCCCACCCCCAGGGCTGAGTTGTGAAGGTGAGACCCCCTGAGAGCATCTTCCTTCCTGAGGGTAGATCCTAAGGCTTGGACCCCTGAATGTCCTCTCACCTGTTAACACCAGCTCCAGGGGATCACTGTACTCTGACCAGACACCTTGGCTGAGATAGGAGCAGTGATATCTCCCTGCAGAGTACTCTGTCATGTAGGTAATGGAGAACTTGGCCTTGTCTGCTGGCTGTAGGGGCTTCTGTCTGCCCCAGGGTTGTGGGCTTCCCTCTTTATGCAGACGGAACTCCTGGGCCTGCAGGGACCCCTGACACCAGATGGTCACAGAGCTCCCCATCAGGGTCACAGGGCCTGGCTCAGCCCAGAGGGTGGGTTTGGGCAGGGTCCCTGGAAAGAATCAGAGCCTGTGTCACCTCCAGTGCCCAGATCTCAGCCCCAGGATTTTCCCTGATGCCCCCATCCATTAATGCAGAACTTATGTTCTCTATTCATGGCTGCCCAATGGTGAAACACCTTGCTGTTTAAATAGAGAGGGTTCTGGGAACCCTAGGGACAGACTCACCTCCCTGCACTAGGGTCCTCAGGCCCAGGCTCAGCCCTGCAAGAGAGTCCCTGTGAGAGATTTGCCCTGAGTCCCAAGCAGACCCCTCCTCCCCAGGAGCCTCCTGCACCCTGGGGTCCTGACAGAGCAGGGCTTCCCCTCCCCCCTCACATCTCACCGAGGCAGAGCAGGGCCCTGAGGGTGGGGGACATGGTGTCTCCTCTCTGAACCCAGCTGTGCAGAAGGAAGAGACCACGGTGTGTTCAGTGTAGACAGACTCAAGGGTGTGGCCACTGGGAGGCTGGCCGTCCTTGTCACGGGGTTGTTACATCACCAGCCCCTCAGGAAAGGGAACAGTGTGTCCCCAGGAGTCCACCTCTCATTCCCATGATGCAAGCAGAATTAAACCTGGAGGCTCCTGAGATGCCACTTGCAGGTGAGGGGAAACAAGACACGTCCTTCCAGGTCAGAGCCTCCCCCTAGGGATCCTGTTCCCTCCCCACCTGACCTGAACCCCTCCCCATGGGTCCTTCCCCTGGACAGTGGTCACCCAGGCCCTGGAGACACTTCAAGAAGATGGGGTCCCTGTATTTGCAGAGCTCAGCTCAGCAGAGACACGGTTTCCTCCTCACTGTGCAGTTCAGGTGAGTGTCACTGTGACAATGAGCACAAAGAACAGACACGGGGAAGTAAGGGAAGGACTCCCGCCCCTTCCCCTGGCTGCAGAGTGTGGTTTTCTTTCTATCCCAGCCACCCTCACCAACTTTTCATGTTTTCTTAGACACACCATCTACTCACCTTCCTGGGGACAAGCCTCTGAGTGATCCCTGCCCCCCAGTGCCTCTTGTTTTCTGGTTCAGGCCTCCTCCTCATGTTGTGGTCCTGCCTACAAGCTTCAGGGGACATTAATTTGGACTAGCTCTGATTTATACTCTTAACAAATATTTATTGGAATACCCATCACCAAATGCCTGAGTGATCTGTGTGGTAATGTCCTGTGTCTGCCTCAGTTTCCTCATCTGGACCATCTTGTCACAAATTTCAGTTCTCAGTGGGTCTGTGGGTCAATGGTCCTGGCTCATGAGGGAGAGACTTCCATTTCCAGACCAGATGAAGATATGAGTTGGCTGAGACATGAGATGAAGGCATCCAGAGTCAAGGGCGGGATTGTTCCTTCCACTTCAGACCTTCCCTTCACTGAATGTCAAGCACAGCTACTCACAACAGCTCTAAAGTAGTAGGCCCAGACACAAGTGGGAAAAGAGAAATGGAAGTTCCCCAAATGGAAAAGGACTCACATGGAGGACAGAGACTGTGACAGTTACCCCCAGTGCCCAGGCCATTTTGTAGGATGCACTTTTGAGAGACTGGAATTAAAAAACTAAGACACATGGAGACTAGAAAGAGGGCGTCCAATGGATTCTGGAGTTTTGAGAAGAGCAGGGAGACTGATGCCACTGTCCGCCCTAGAAACCAAGGTTGGGCATTTCACAGAGGAACAGAGCCCTGGTAGAACCAGGGAGCATGCATGTAGGATAGGATAAAATGTGTCATTTTATTCATGGCAAGAAGGGGAGATTGATGGGAGCTGACTTTCAAACAATCACAATACTGAAGATGGGGGGAAAATGCATATATATATATATATATATATATATATATATATATATATTCATGAGCTTAATTGTAGAATTGAGTACAGACCCAAATTTTTATCAAACGCCATGTGAAAGTGTCAAAGGGGAAGGACCCATTTAGTACGACAAGAGGGAGTCAGGTCTGACCTGCTTGAACTCTGGTCTCTGGTGTCAAATCCACCACAGCAGGCTCTGGCTTCTGAGGGCTTGGCGTGTAGAATCAAAACCAACAGAGAAGTCCCATACCTTGTATTGGAATGATATCTTTTATTTGAAAAAAGCAAATGTCTTCAACTATCCTAATGAAAATACGCACTTCGCAGACATACAAGATCTCCAATAGTTTATTGTTTACATGCTCAGTGAAAGCAAACGAAAATAGGCATGTAAACCAAAAGAATAATGGACAAAAGTGAAGTCAGTGAGATGCAAAAGGGAGAAAAATAATGACAGAAGAAATCAACTTTGAAAAGTACATGTGTATATACATTCACATATATATATTTACATTTCAGACAGGTTAAAGTGTTTTGAGTGTGTATGAGTGAGAAAGAAAGGATATAGACATACACAGAGCTTTGGGAATTAGATAGCAAGAATCAACTTAGTGTGTGATAACCTTTTCTATGCAGAGAAGAGGAGGAAGCAAAAGTGGTTTGCAATGATAAATTCCAATACTAACAATGGGGGTAACTACCCTAATTGGAAATGCACATACAATGTTCAAAATAGTTGATGTAGTTACATAAAGCTTAATTGATTCAAAATGGCTGTGGAAATTTTTTAAAAACTATTTAAAATGAAACTTACTTCTTTAAATGAAAAGGTGGCAAACATTCAAAATGATTGATTTACCATTAAACATTGAGACTTCTGCACAAGATGGCGGCATAGGTACACGTGGAACTCATGCTCTCCCACAACCACCACCAAATGTCTACTAAAGGACAGAACAATTATCCCTCGCAGTCGCCTGAAAGGTAGCTGAACGGAAGTCCCATAACAAAGAGTTTAAAAAGAAGCCACATCGAGACAGGCAGAGACCTGAGGACACACGATAAGCTATTGCCACATCCACAGAGAAAGTTCACATACATGGATTTTATCTTGACTGTGGAGGTCCCCCCTATGGGTTAAGGGATCCCAGCTCCACACCACGTTCCCCAGCCCAGGGGTTCAGTGATGGGAAGTGACACCCCCATCACTTCTGGTTGTAGAAACCAGCAGGGATTATGGCCCAGTGAGACAGAAGCAACTGGAGTCTCAGGTGTCCTATGAATGGGCCTGTGCACAGACTTACTTGGACTCATCCCTCTGAGCTCCAGTGCTGGGGCAACACTGGGTAAGGCACCAGGGACATATGGGCAGGAAGTGAACTGTCTGACTTTGGGGCCTGGGCTGGAGGGGCAGCTTCACCCAGACTCACATGCTGAGTGCTCCCCACAGGCACAGGCAGGAGCCAAAACTGAGTCTCCATCGACCTAAATCACACTGTTCTCCCCAATTTGATGATTCCCCGAGGCTCTGCCCAATCCAACTTATCAGCACACTCAAGCCACTTCCTGGAGATTGTCATACAATCAGCCTGTCTTGACTTACACTAAAGTCTCTCAGAGGTCTGCAAAAGCCAAACAAGCAGAGTCTAGCCTCAGTGTGCCCTGTACCTTAGCTAAGTGTCCCCAAGCCAGGCATTAGTGGCAACCAGCCTCCCATGGTAGTGTGGCCTTTCCCCAGCACCTACAAGCCCAGCACAAATGGCAGTCACTATTAGACTTCTTCATAGCTCATGCCAGTTGTCTCCAGGATGGGCACAGATGGTAGCTGACCCTGGCCTGCACATCCCGGGAGGCTTAGGAGCCAACACACTGAGTGGACAGCTTCAGACCACATGAGAGCATCACCCAATCACCCCCACCAGTGACACACTGCAGGGGTGGAGTCAGCAGACACCAGAGCCCTGCTGAAGTCAGTTCTGCCCCGAGGGGTCGGCCCCCTCCCAGCTGTCCCTCCCCTGAGGGTGCTGGCCCCACCCTGCTGTTCCCCAGTCTGCAGTGAGCTCCTCCCATTGATGCACCAACAGCGGCTTTGCAGGCCGACCATGACGGGCACAAAATATACAAGGTGATTAAACGAAGAACCCGCAACCAAGATTCCTCTACCCAGAAAAGCTGACATTTAGAATCCAAGAACAGATACAGAGCTTCCCAGCCAACAGGAAGCAAAAGGAGTTTGTCATGAGAAGCCAGTAGTACAAGAAATGCTAAAGGGTCCTCTTTAGGTAGAAAGAAGAATGGCTAAAACTTTGAAATAAAATGGCAACAAATGCATGTCTGTGAATCATCAGTTTCAAGGCGAACAGAGAAAATGCTCCATTCGAGAACTACAGGGGAGCAGAATGAGCAAGGACACAAGACCCATATACTTGCTGTCTACTACAGACTCACTTCAGGTGGAAAGGCACACACAGACTGAGAGTGAAGGGATGGAAAAATATATGCTCTCAAAGTTAAAAAAAAGAAATCGAAGTAGCAATACTTACAGAAGACACAACCTCCTTTCAAACAAAGACTATAGCAAGAAGTGAAGAAGGGCTGGTACTGAGGAGATTTAAGAAATAGAAAGGTGTAAGACAACACCAGACAGCCATAGAAAAACAAGCAAAAATCCCTAACATTCAACTTACAAAACGTGCTATTCACATGTATGGTGAACTTTAAAAAGTTTTCAGCTTCATGTTCCAGCAGAGAGTGCACATGAACCCACACCACTGTATGAATACATGTATAGAATTACTCTTACAGTACTTTTCTCTTTCATGTAAATTTTAGAATCAGCTTGTCAATATTCAAAGCATAATCTTGTGGTGTTTCATCATAGCTGGACTTTAAAAAAATGTCCCTGAGAAGATATGAACTCTTGAAACTAGAATTTGGGGATCTGACTTTTTTTTTTCTCCTGGAAAAGGCAGAATCAGGGCCATTCATGCATCTCAGACTCACCCACCCAGATATTGCATTCTACCCAGCAGAGTTTTTTCTCTGTCCCAACAGGACACTGTTTGTGAAACGGGAGTATTTCACGTTTTTAGGCTACCACTCATCCTTGTGGTGTGTTTCACAGAACTCAACAAAGAATCAGCTTCCAGGTACTCATGGGTACTTTTCTGTGACTAAAATAAGTCTGAGGGGAAATCTCATTTCCTCAACAAGATGAGTCTATCTTCCTATTGTCTTCAGCTGAATGACGACCCTAAGTCCAAGACTGTTCATCCTTGGGCGTTAACTGAACTCTCAGTTTCTGTTATGTCTTTTGAAGCAAGATCTACTTTGTCCTGTGGAATGTGTTCTGGCTTCTCAATGCAATGCAAGAGCAATGAGTACATGCGCTTAAAATGTAGTCGTCGCGCATGTCAGCTATGGAAGGAAGTGTGTAGCTATACAATATTCTGCACAAAACATGGAAACCATGTAGTCCTACTTATATTCCCCTTGTACACTACATTCAAGGATCCCCGGATAAGATACCTAGGCTGGCTGCCCACTAAATGGGATGGAGCTGTCCGCCACCCAGTGCTGAATTCACTCTTAGCCTCTCAGGTTAACATGAGAAAGGAGAGGACATTATTATAGGTGGTGGGGGTCCATGGTATTAAGGAAAATGTTTGAGATACACATGCACCTTTCTGGTCAAGGTCGGACCAGGTCTGGAACCAGAGAGCTGTCCTGACTTGAAGATTCCCTGATTAGACATTTGAATTTACCTTGCAGCCTCAGGTTGGGGCTGCTCATCCACCAGGGAGTGTGGGACAGTCCCACCGCCCATTCTGTAGCAGAGCTCTGGAGAATGTCTCTCAGTTGTTAAAGTGAAGCTGAAGAGGCAGAGTCACAGGATGTGGTGGGCAGGGTCCCCACACCACAGTGTGCAAGGGGCCTGCCACACAGGAAGAGGACAAGCTCTGCTCAGCCTAAAAATAGCAGGTGCTGAGGGTTTCACTGGAGCCACATTAGGCGACATGCCTCATGTCTCAAGTGCCACACTGAGTTTTCCTAAAGTGTACAATCACGTAGTGATTTAACATCCCTTCCTGCCATTGGAAATCCATATCGACTATGCAGTTTATGACATTCAATGTCCTTGGGCCAAGCTAACATATAAGATGGTTACTAATGTGAACCTATTTTCAGAAGAAATAGGAAATCCATCTCCCACCTAGTATTTATTAAGTCTAGTACCAGGTGCATATTTTTTTTTTACTCTCCTGCCTAAGAGAAATCAGTGTCTTGGACGGTTTGATTCTTCATGTGTAGAAGAGAACAAAACAGCCCAATCTGTTTTATTGTTTTAGCTGAAATCATTTTGTGCATATGAGTCAAAACTTAGTTTCTTGTTCTTTGCGTCACTATGGAGACAGAGACAAATTATATATATGCAGAGAGAAAGAGAGAGAGAATGAATTAGTTTGGCAAGGTTGCTCAGTAAAAGACAACTAACTAGGTGGCTTAAGACAACAGAAATTTATTGTATTGTCTCATATGTCACATTCTGAGGCCAGAGAGGTTGATTGACAGATA